>NC_133808.1:33744603-33914603 GCF_043250625.1 Sebastes fasciatus | reverse complement strand
AGTTCACTACAGGATGTTTCTGAAACATTTAACAGTTAAACAGTTCACTACAGGATGTTTCTGAAACATTTAACAGTTAAACAGTTCACTACAGGATGTTTCTGAAACATTTAACAGTTAAACAGTTCACTACTAGATGTTTCTGAAACATTAAACAATTAAACAGTTCACTACAGGATGTTTCTGAAACATTAAACAATTAAACAGTTCACTACAGGATGTTTCTGAAACATTAAACAATTAAACAGTTCACTACAAGATGTTTCTGAAACATTTAACGTTTTTCTCGAATATCTCCCGAACCGAACGTCGTAGACACTTGGAAACGTGCTCTGTCTGACATAATTCGACCACGCTGAACACGCCTGTCGTGGTTGTGAGTCTCTACGACCTTCCGTTCCAGAGATATACATTTTTTTATATAAAAAAGTTGCGTAACTTCGCAACCGAAAGTCGCACAGACTTGTCAGTGCCATCAGTGGAAAGAACGACCCCGAAAATGGGGGGGTACGTCAAGGTCTCATCGCTCTGTCATGTTCACACAAAGAGTTAATGAGGATGATCAAGGATGATCAATTTGATCATCGTGGTTATCATGCCCTTACCTAACCCTAACCCTAACCCTAACCCAAAAAAACGTCACTACAAACCTATACCAATCGACTCCGAATTGCCTGAAACATAATTTCTGAAATTAGGGTTATAGCCCCTTTGGGGCTATAACCCTAATTATCAACCACAACAGGTGTGTTTGTTAACAGATGAAACCTTCATTGCTCAGCATGAGACTAATACAATCTAGTGTTAAATATTACAATTACACAGAAAGCTGTGACTTTCTACTACACGTGGTGTTTGTTGTCAAAATTAAGAGCCAATCAGCTCTTTGATCAGGCGCGAGCCAGGTGTTTCCCATAATGCCCCTGGGTCTTGCAGTCGGGGGAGAGCAGCTGCGGCGCCTGGCTCTAAAAACTGCGGCCACCTCGATCTCGGGAGTTTATCGTTGCCCACGTGGTCATGACATCAGAGCGAGTCGGCATCAAGTCGGACACAAATCTAAGGCTAACGTAGGCTAACGTAGGCTAACGTAGGCTAACGTAGGCTAACGTAGGCTAACGTTATCAGTGTCCAGCAGCCTATGGATGATCCATCAGCAGCTGGCCAACAAGCTGATAGGTGAGCGCTGCTGACCCCGCCGATCCCCGGCGTGCCCGGAAGGTGAGCGCTGCTGAAGAGTTGGTGACGTTTCTCTGTGGGTTCAGAACCAGCAGTGACACACAAACATTACACAAAAAGGTCTGCTTTAATGTTACTGTGAATTATCTAGAAACTAATATGAACTGGCACTCAGAGTGTAAATAAAAGGAAGTTGCTTCATCTCTCTGACTGACAGAAGTGACAAACTGCTCACGTCTGGTCTCTTGAGAACGAGTTGAGATATTTGTTCCTCAGGAAATGAGGTTGCAGCAGTCGTAGTGTGAGAGACGGGCGGTTTGAAGAAACCACGTGATGAATCATACTTCCTGAAACAGTCGGGTCTCGACCCTCCGTGTCTCTTCCTTTCTAATCAGTGAAACACAGAGATGGCGAGTACGAGGTAAGATCACATTAAATGATCTGTCTTCTGACTTCATGGTTTGGTTTAGTTAGCGTTGCGTACATCATTACTGGCTAACACTCGGTCAGTTGGATTTACTCGTCTGTACATCGACACTCACTAATGTGTGAGGGATGAAATACAAACAGGTTGAACTTTTCTTAATTCTTTTCACTTGTGTACTTTTTAGACAAATGTCAAAAGTCAAAGTTGAACCTCCATCCTCCTTGTAGAGAGAACAACTTGACAGTTTACATTCTGTTGTTCACATCATGTGAGAAAATGATAAGACTTCATGTAGGACTGACGTTGCAGCTTCCGTGTGGAGGGTTGCAGTTTGTTTCCTGTTGCTGAAGCTTTAGTCGTCATCGCATTCGTTCAGGAGGGTTTTAGATGACAGCAGCTGATCTATGGTCATTTAATAAAAAGGTCTAAAGCAACAGAGCTAAGACGTTATAATGTTATTATTGTTATTATTATTATTATTATTAATGTCACAGTGATGCATCAAATATCTGCTGAAAGTCTGATCGTTGTTTTTCAGATTACAGTTTAAAGTTGACATCATGCTGCTTTTATACTAATAATTCTTGATAGAAAAGACATCCGATAAGAAATATATACACTTCGATCTCTGCCGTATTTCACTTTATTCTGAGCTTTCGATCTGTCAGACCTTCATCAGAGCGTACATGATATATATATATATATATATATATATATATATATATAACCAATCCCATACTAATCATTGGCAGTATGCAGAACTCCTGTGCACACCCTGGTGGGAGAAGGGTTAGGGTAGTATGAAGTGCTCCTATGCACACCCTGGTGGGAGAAGGGTTAGGGTTAGGGTTAGGGTTAAGGTTAGGGTTAGGGTTAGGGTTAGGGTTAGGGTAGTATGAAGTACTCCTGTGCACACCCTGGTGGGAGAAGGGTTAGGGTTAGGGTTAGGGTTAAGGTTAGGGTAGTATGAAGTGCTCCTATGCACACCCTGGTGGGAGAAGGGTTAGGGTTAGGGTTAGGGTAGTATGAAGTACTCCTATGCACACCCTGGTGGGAGAAGCTCCACCTCTTGGGAATTGTAGTTTTAGTACTACTTAACAGTGAGGCATACAAATAGATGCAACATTTGTTTTATAATACAAAATACAAAAATGTGTGGAAGCCAGTGAATATAGGGGGAAAAAAGGGTTATGGTTATGGTATACTATTATACTATACTATTAATTCACATATTCTTTCATAACATCCTGAGTGCAATACTAATAATGTACCCATGACGGCAACAAGGAGCCTTCATTTGAGAGCTTTTACTAGACCTGAGAAGTGTGATGATGCCACATCTGCCCAGATGTCTTCGTATCAGCTACCAACGCGAGCCGGAGCTAAATTCTTCTTCTGGCTTTTTAATTCTTTCCTTTAAAATGTTTGTTTTTTTAAAACAGATTTGATCATTTCAATGCTGTCTCTGAAACATGTAAATAATAAGTTTGTCTCCTGTACATCATTATAACCAGTTATTTGGTGATCTGTCTAGTATATCATTTAAAGGCTATTTTTTATTCCTCTTTGTTTCTTTTTCTTCGTCCTTGTTTATTTCAATCTGTCTGGATGTCTGACTTTGTACCATATATTATCATAAAGTAAAAAAACACAGCATTATAGGATATGCAGGTTTTAACACGTCACCACGTGTAAACACAAACAAACTTCTTATGCTGCATTCACTGTCATCAGTAAATCACACAACTCCCCATGTAAATAGTTACAGACATTCAAACACTATATGACTATATCTAAAAACACTCTTCTTCATTGGTATCATTATTTAGTTCCCTCTCTGTGAAGAGTTAGGGGTTAGGGTTAGAGCAGCCAATCAGCTGCAGTCTGTCTGAATTAATGCTGACCTCTTAACACACATAATACTGGTTCCAGGTCTGGAGAGGAATTAAACAAATGAGTAAAATGTCTTCCCACACAGAGAAACTGGGGCCTTTGGGGGTTCGACTGTAATCTGCCTAACCCTAACCCTCTTAACCTAACCCCCTAACCCAGGGGTCAGCAACCTGCAGCTCCGGAGCCACATCGTCTCTTCAGCTCCTCTCCAGTGGCTCCCCGGGGATTTTTAAAAATGGAAATGAATAACTGTTTTTTTGTTTACATTTTCATTTTTATTTATCATTGTTTTAGGTCTACGGTATAACGGAGTATTAGGGCCACATTGAGGGAAAAAAATAAATCTGAGATTTCGATAATAAAGTCACAACATTACAAGAATAAAGTCATAAGTTTAAGAGAAAAAAAGTAATAATATTATGAGAATAAAGTCATAATATTATAAAGTAGTAATTTTACATGTTATCTTCTTTTTTTCTCGTTAAATTATGACTTTATTCTTGTAATATTACAACTTTTTTTCTCGTTAAATTATGACTTTATTGTGTAAATCTCAGATGTTTTTTCCCTCAATGTGGCCCTAATACTCCGTAGTACATTGTCTCTTTGGCCCTCACTGCATTAGACTTATATACTATATACTTAGACTATAAACTGTGTTACCTTCATCACAATGATCACACGTTTTGCGGCTCCAGACAGATTATATATATATTTTTTTGCCTAAAATGGCTCTTTTGATAGTAAAGGTTGCCGATCCCCGCCCTAACCCTAGCACAAACTTTATTACGTTGGAGTTTGTGTCTTTTGATACCTCTGGTCTCTGAGCTTTTCCTTGTTGTCGACTGACAGAAGAACAAATGTTGTGTAACCACAGTGAAGCAATCAGAGCCACAAACAGGAACCCAAACAGGAAAAAGTCCTCAGTGTTGTCTGGATCCAACTTCAACTGAACGTTCAGCCGCTGAACAAAGATATGACCAACTAGAAAGGTGCAGATCTGCGCCAGGTGTGCACTGCTGTAATGTTTGATTGAATGTAGGAATACAACCCACAACTGGCTAACCCCGTCTACACCGCACATATATCAGACCTTAACCCTAACCCTTTCACTCGCACGTCACTCACCAGATGCACTCTCATTTTAATCTATGCAGATGACTCAGCTCCATGTCACGGGCAGAACCACCACTTGAAGTATTTCTTTATTATATATATATATATATATATATATATATATAAAATTTAGGCTTCAAGTCTATTAAAGACTAATATATCATATTAATAGAACTCATTCTGATTGTGAATGTGAGAAAGTGAACATGTGCTTCGCTGCTTACAGCTACATGTATATAAAGAGTGCTGAGTGAGTCTGTAACGTTGAAGGTTTTAATGTTTCCATCCCTGGCAGTTAGGCTAGTAATACGTATATCAGAGTAGTAGTATCAGAAGTAGTAATATGAAATGCAGACTTGGTGCATAACTAGAAACCAAACTCCCAGTAGAAAAGATTTGTTATTGGATTTTTAAAGCTCTAATTTGATGAAGAACAGATGAGTGAAGAGTCTGTGAACACACTGGGAAATGAATCAAGAGCAACACTACGTGATTAGTTCACATTGACCTCTTTTCATTTGTTCGTCCACAGAATCACGAACCTGCAGAGCGCCGTGAAGCAGCCGCCGCTGATTCATCCTCCGCAGCGCAGCACGCCGTCGGGAGCCGTGCAGATGCGTATTAAGAGCTCCCAGAGCTCCGGAGACCGCCTGAGTCAGTCCAAGTCCATGGTGCTGCAGGAGTCGGACCTTCCTCAGAAGCCTGTAAGTAGACCACCACAAACGACTTCAGACTGACGGTGGCTGCACTTTACTTTTCAACTTGTTTCCTTCTGTTTTAGATCTCTCGGCATCGCAGGAATCAGTCTCAGCACAACGTCTTTGTTGCAGGAGGAGGAGCTGCCAACTTTGAACCGCTGGTGAGTTCTAAAAAGGATTTGTACAGGAGAGTGTCAGGGTTAGGGCCAGATGTGGAGAGGGTTGGGGTTAGGGCCAGATGTGGAGAGGGTTAGGGTTAGAGCCAGATGTGGAGAGGGTAAGGGTTAGAGCCAGATGTGGAGAGGGTAAGGGTTAGAGCCAGATGTGGAGAGGGTTAGGGTTAGGGCCAGATGTGGAGAGGGTTAGGGTTAGAGCCAGATGTGGAGAGGGTAAGGGTTAGAGCCAGATGTGGAGAGTGTCAGGGTTAGAGCCAGATGTGGAGAGTGTTAGGGTTAGATGTGGAGAGGGTAATGGTTAGAGCCAGATGTGGAGAGGGTAATGGTTAGAGCCAGATGTGGAGAGTGTCAGGGTTAGGGTTAGATGTGGAGAGGGTTAGGGTTAGAGCCAGATGTGGAGAGGGTTAGGGTTAGAGCCAGATGTGGAGAGTGTCAGGGTTAGAGCCAGATGTGGAGAGGGTTAGGGTTAGGGCCAGATGTGGAGAGGGTTAGGGTTAGGGCCAGATGTGGAGAGGGTAAGGGTTAGAGCCAGATGTGGAGAGTGTTAGGGTTAGATGTGGAGAGGGTTAGGGTTAGAACCAGATGTAGAGAGTGTCAGGGTTCGAGCCAGATGTGGAGAGTGTCAGGGTTAGGGTTAGATGTGGAGAGGGTTAGGGTTAGAGCCAGATGTGGAGAGGGTAAGGGTTAGAGCCAGATGTGGAGTGTCAGGGTTAGAGCCAGATGTGGAGAGTGTCAGGGTTAGGGCCAGATGTGGAGAGGGTTGGGGTTAGGGCCAGATGTGGAGAGGGTTAGGGTTAGGGCCAGATGTGGAGAGGGTAAGGGTTAGGGTTAGATGTGGAGAGGGTTAGGGTTAGATGTGGACAGGGCTAGGGTTAGAGCCAGATGTGGAGAGGGTAAGGGTTAGAGCCAGATGTGGAGAGTGTCAGGGTTAGAGCCAGATATGGAGAGGGTAACGGTTAGAGCCAGATGTGGAGAGTGTCAGGGTTAGAGCCAGATGTGGAGAGTGTCAGGGCTAGGGTTAGATGTGGAGAGGGTTAGGGTTAGGGCCAGATGTGGAGAGGGTTAGGGTTAGGGGCAGATGTGGAGAGTGTTAGGGTTAGAGCCAGATGTGGAGAGGGTAAGGGTTAGGGTTAGATGTGGAGAGGGTAAGGGTTAGAGCCAGATGTGGAGAGGGTAAGGGTTAGAGCCAGATGTGGAGAGGGTTAGGGTTAGGGCCAGATGTGGAGAGTGTCAGGGTTAGAGCCAGATGTGGAGAGGGTTAGGGTTATGGCCAGATGTGGAGAGGGCTAGGGTTAGAGCCAGATGTGGAGAGGGTAAGGGTTAGAGCCAGATGTGTAGAGTGTCAGGGTTCGAGCCAGATGTGGAGAGTGTCAGGGTTAGGGTTAGATGTGGAGAGGGTTAGGGTTAGAGCCAGATGTGGAGAGGGTAAGGGTTAGAGCCAGATGTGGAGTGTCAGGGTTAGAGCCAGATGTGGAGAGTGTCAGGGTTAGGGCCAGATGTGGAGAGGGTTAGGGTTAGGGCCAGATGTGGAGAGGGTTAGGGTTAGAGCCAGATGTGGAGAGGGTAAGGGTTAGGGTTAGATGTGGAGAGGGTAAGGGTTAGGGTTAGATGTGGACAGGGCTAGGGTTAGAGCCAGATGTGGAGAGGGTAAGGGTTAGAGCCAGATGTGGAGAGTGTCAGGGTTAGAGCCAGATATGGAGAGGGTAACGGTTAGAGCCAGATGTGGAGAGTGTCAGGGTTAGAGCCAGATGTGGAGAGTGTCAGGGCTAGGGTTAGATGTGGAGAGGGTTAGGGTTAGGGCCAGATGTGGAGAGGGTTAGGGTTAGGGCCAGATGTGGAGAGTGTTAGGGTTAGAGCCAGATGTGGAGAGGGTAAGGGTTAAGGTTAGATGTAGAGAGGGTAAGGGTTAGAGCCAGATGTGGAGAGGGTAAGGGTTAGAGCCAGATGTGGAGAGGGTTAGGGTTAGGGCCAGATGTGGAGAGTGTCAGGGTTAGAGCCAGATGTGGAGAGGGTTAGGGTTATGGCCAGATGTGGAGAGGGCTAGGGTTAGAGCCAGATGTGGAGAGGGTAAGGGTTAGAGCCAGATGTGGAGAGTGTCAGGGTTAGAGCCAGATGTGGAGAGTGTCAGGGTTAGGGTTTGATGTGGAGAGGGTTAGGGTTAGAGCCAGATGTGGAGAGGGTTAGGGTTAGGGCCAGATGTGGAGAGGGCTAGGGTTAGGGCCAGATGTGGAGAGGGTTAGGGTTAGAGCCAGATGTGGAGAGGGTAAGGGTTAGGGTTAGATGTGGAGAGGGTTAGGGTTAGAGCCAGATGTGGAGAGGGTCAGGGTTAGAGCCAGATGTGGAGAGTGTTAGGGTTAGAGCCAGATGTGGAGAGGGTAAGGGTTAGGGTTAGATGTGGAGAGGGTAAGGGTTAGAGCCAGATGTGGAGAGGGTAAGGGTTAGAGCCAGATGTGGAGTGTCAGGGTTAGAGCCAGATGTGGAGAGTGTCAGGGTTAGGGCCAGATGTGGAGAGGGTTAGGGTTAGGGCCAGATGTGGAGAGGGTTAGGGTTAGAGCCAGATGTGGAGAGGGTAAGGGTTAGGGTTAGATGTGGAGAGGGTAAGGGTTAGGGTTAGATGTGGACAGGGCTAGGGTTAGAGCCAGATGTGAAGAGGGTAAGGGTTAGAGCCAGATGTGGAGAGTGTCAGGGTTAGAGCCAGATATGGAGAGGGTAACGGTTAGAGCCAGATGTGGAGAGTGTCAGGGTTAGAGCCAGATGTGGAGAGTGTCAGGGCTAGGGTTAGATGTGGAGAGGGTTAGGGTTAGGGCCAGATGTGGAGAGGGTTAGGGCCAGATGTGGAGAGTGTTAGGGTTAGAGCCAGATGTGGAGAGGGTAAGGGTTAAGGTTAGATGTAGAGAGGGTAAGGGTTAGAGCCAGATGTGGAGAGGGTAAGAGTTAGAGCCAGATGTGGAGAGGGTTAGGGTTAGGGCCAGATGTGGAGAGTGTCAGGGTTAGAGCCAGATGTGGAGAGGGTTAGGGTTATGGCCAAATGTGGAGAGGGCTAGGGTTAGAGCCAGATGTGGAGAGGGTAAGGGTTAGAGCCAGATGTGGAGAGTGTCAGGGTTAGAGCCAGATGTGGAGAGTGTCAGGGTTAGAGCCAGATGTGGAGAGTGTCAGGGTTAGGGTTTGATGTGGAGAGGGTTAGGGTTAGAGCCAGATGTGGAGAGGGTTAGGGTTAGGGCCAGATGTGGAGAGGGCTAGGGTTAGGGCCAGATGTGGAGAGGGTTAGGGTTAGAGCCAGATGTGGAGAGGGTAAGGGTTAGGGTTAGATGTGGAGAGGGTAAGGGTTAGGGCCAGATGTGGAGAGGGTTAGGATTAGAGCCAGATGTGGAGAGTGTCAGGGTTAGAGCCAGATGTGGAGAGGGTTAGGGTTAGGGCCAGATGTGGAGAGGGTAAGGGTTAGGGCCAGATGTGGAGAGGGTAAGGGTTAGAGCCAGATGTGGAGAGTGTTAGGGTTGGAGCCAGATGTGGAGAGTGTCAGGGTTAGAGCCAGATGTGGAGAGGGTTAGGGTTAGGGCCAGATGTGGAGAGGGTTAGGGTTAGGGCCAGATGTGGAGAGGGTAAGGGTTAGAGCCAGATGTGGAGAGTGTTAGGGTTAGATGTGGAGAGGGTAAGG
Organism: Sebastes fasciatus; assembly: GCF_043250625.1. Lineage (NCBI taxonomy): Eukaryota > Metazoa > Chordata > Actinopteri > Perciformes > Sebastidae > Sebastes > Sebastes fasciatus. Next base: position 33,905,462 of record NC_133808.1, on the reverse strand, counting down.
GTTAGAGCCAGATGTGGAGAGGGTCAGGGTTAGAGCCAGATGTGGAGAGTGTTAGGGTTAGATGTGGAGAGGGTAATGGTTAGAGCCAGATGTGGAGAGGGTAATGGTTAGAGCCAGATGTGGAGAGTGTCAGGGTTAGGGTTAGATGTGGAGAGGGTTAGGGTTAGAGCCAGATGTGGAGAGGGTCAGGGTTAGAGCCAGATGTGGAGAGTGTTAGGGTTAGAGCCAGATGTGGAGAGGGTAAGGGTTAGGGTTAGATGTGGAGAGGGTAAGGGTTAGAGCCAGATGTGGAGAGGGTAAGGGTTAGAGCCAGATGTGGAGAGGGTTAGGGTTAGGGCCAGATGTGGAGAGTGTCAGGGTTAGAGCCAGATGTGGAGAGGGTTAGGGTTATGGCCAGATGTGGAGAGGGCTAGGGTTAGAGCCAGATGTGGAGAGGGTAAGGGTTAGAGCCAGATGTGGAGAGTGTCAGGGTTCGAGCCAGATGTGGAGAGTGTCAGGGTTAGGGTTAGATGTGGAGAGGGTTAGGGTTAGAGCCAGATGTGGAGAGGGTAAGGGTTAGAGCCAGATGTGGAGTGTCAGGGTTAGAGCCAGATGTGGAGAGTGTCAGGGTTAGGGCCAGATGTGGAGAGGGTTAGGGTTAGGGCCAGATGTGGAGAGGGTTAGGGTTAGAGCCAGATGTGGAGAGGGTAAGGGTTAGGGTTAGATGTGGACAGGGCTAGGGTTAGAGCCAGAAGTGGAGAGGGTAAGGGTTAGAGCCAGATGTGGAGAGTGTCAGGGTTAGAGCCAGATATGGAGAGGGTAACGGTTAGAGCCAGATGTGGAGAGTGTCAGGGTTAGAGCCAGATGTGGAGAGTGTCAGGGCTAGGGTTAGATGTGGAGAGGGTTAGGGTTAGGGCCAGATGTGGAGAGGGTTAGGGTTAGGGCCAGATGTGGAGAGTGTTAGGGTTAGAGCCAGATGTGGAGAGGGTAAGGGTTAGGGTTAGATGTAGAGAGGGTAAGGGTTAGAGCCAGATGTGGAGAGGGTAAGGGTTAGAGCCATATGTGGAGAGGGTTAGGGTTAGGGCCAGATGTGGAGAGTGTCAGGGTTAGAGCCAGATGTGGAGAGGGTTAGGGTTATGGCCAGATGTGGAGAGGGCTAGGGTTAGAGCCAGATGTGGAGAGGGTAAGGGTTAGAGCCAGATGTGGAGAGTGTCAGGGTTAGAGCCAGATGTGGAGAGTGTCAGGGTTAGAGCCAGATGTGGAGAGTGTCAGGGTTAGGGTTTGATGTGGAGAGGGTTAGGGTTAGAGCCAGATGTGGAGAGGGTTAGGGTTAGGGCCAGATGTGGAGAGGGCTAGGGTTAGGGCCAGATGTGGAGAGGGTTAGGGTTAGAGCCAGATGTGGAGAGGGTAAGGGTTAGGGTTAGATGTGGAGAGGGTAAGGGTTAGGGCCAGATGTGGAGAGGGTTAGGATTAGAGCCAGATGTGGAGAGTGTCAGGGTTAGAGCCAGATGTGGAGAGGGTTAGGGTTAGGGCCAGATGTGGAGAGGGTTAGGGTTAGGGCCAGATGTGGAGAGGGTAAGGGTTAGAGCCAGATGTGGAGAGTGTTAGGGTTGGAGCCAGATGTGGAGAGTGTCAGGGTTAGAGCCAGATGTGGAGAGGGTTAGGGTTAGGGCCAGATGTGGAGAGGGCTAGGGTTAGGGCCAGATGTGGAGAGGGTTAGGGTTAGAGCCAGATGTGGAGAGGGTAAGGGTTAGGGTTAGATGTGGAGAGGGTTAGGGTTAGAGCCAGATGTGGAGAGGGTCAGGGTTAGAGCCAGATGTGAAGAGTGTTAGGGTTAGAGCCAGATGTGGAGAGGGTAAGGGTTAGGGTTAGATGTGGAGAGGGTAAGGGTTAGAGCCAGATGTGGAGAGGGTAAGGGTTAGAGCCAGATGTGGAGTGTCAGGGTTAGAGCCAGATGTGGAGAGTGTCAGGGTTAGGGCCAGATGTGGAGAGGGTTAGGGTTAGGGCCAGATGTGGAGAGGGTTAGGGTTAGAGCCAGATGTGGAGAGGGTAAGGGTTAGGGTTAGATGTGGAGAGGGTAAGGGTTAGGGTTAGATGTGGACAGGGCTAGGGTTAGAGCCAGATGTGGAGAGGGTAAGGGTTAGAGCCAGATGTGGAGAGTGTCAGGGTTAGAGCCAGATATGGAGAGGGTAACGGTTAGAGCCAGATGTGGAGAGTGTCAGGGTTAGAGCCAGATGTGGAGAGTGTCAGGGCTAGGGTTAGATGTGGAGAGGGTTAGGGTTAGGGCCAGATGTGGAGAGGGTTAGGGTTAGGGCCAGATGTGGAGAGTGTTAGGGTTAGAGCCAGATGTGGAGAGGGTAAGGGTTAAGGTTAGATGTAGAGAGGGTAAGGGTTAGAGCCAGATGTGGAGAGGGTAAGGGTTAGAGCCAGATGTGGAGAGGGTTAGGGTTAGGGCCAGATGTGGAGAGTGTCAGGGTTAGAGCCAGATGTGGAGAGGGTTAGGGTTATGGCCAGATGTGGAGAGGGCTAGGGTTAGAGCCAGATGTGGAGAGGGTAAGGGTTAGAGCCAGATGTGAAGAGTGTTAGGGTTAGAGCCAGATGTGGAGAGGGTAAGGGTTAGGGTTAGATGTGGAGAGGGTAAGGGTTAGAGCCAGATGTGGAGAGGGTAAGGGTTAGAGCCAGATGTGGAGTGTCAGGGTTAGAGCCAGATGTGGAGAGTGTCAGGGTTAGGGCCAGATGTGGAGAGGGTTAGGGTTAGGGCCAGATGTGGAGAGGGTTAGGGTTAGAGCCAGATGTGGAGAGGGTAAGGGTTAGGGTTAGATGTGGAGAGGGTAAGGGTTAGGGTTAGATGTGGACAGGGCTAGGGTTAGAGCCAGATGTGGAGAGGGTAAGGGTTAGAGCCAGATGTGGAGAGTGTCAGGGTTAGAGCCAGATATGGAGAGGGTAACGGTTAGAGCCAGATGTGGAGAGTGTCAGGGTTAGAGCCAGATGTGGAGAGTGTCAGGGCTAGGGTTAGATGTGGAGAGGGTTAGGGTTAGGGCCAGATGTGGAGAGGGTTAGGGTTAGGGCCAGATGTGGAGAGTGTTAGGGTTAGAGCCAGATGTGGAGAGGGTAAGGGTTAAGGTTAGATGTAGAGAGGGTAAGGGTTAGAGCCAGATGTGGAGAGGGTAAGGGTTAGAGCCAGATGTGGAGAGGGTTAGGGTTAGGGCCAGATGTGGAGAGTGTCAGGGTTAGAGCCAGATGTGGAGAGGGTTAGGGTTATGGCCAGATGTGGAGAGGGTTAGGGTTAGGGCCAGATGTGGAGAGGGTTAGGGTTAGAGCCAGATGTGGAGAGGGTAAGGGTTAGGGTTAGATGTGGAGAGGGTAAGGGTTAGGGTTAGATGTGGACAGGGCTAGGGTTAGAGCCAGATGTGGAGAGGGTAAGGGTTAGAGCCAGATGTGGAGAGTGTCAGGGTTAGAGCCAGATATGGAGAGGGTAACGGTTAGAGCCAGATGTGGAGAGTGTCAGGGTTAGAGCCAGATGTGGAGAGTGTCAGGGCTAGGGTTAGATGTGGAGAGGGTTAGGGTTAGGGCCAGATGTGGAGAGGGTTAGGGTTAGGGCCAGATGTGGAGAGTGTTAGGGTTAGAGCCAGATGTGGAGAGGGTAAGGGTTAAGGTTAGATGTAGAGAGGGTAAGGGTTAGAGCCAGATGTGGAGAGGGTAAGGGTTAGAGCCAGATGTGGAGAGGGTTAGGGTTAGGGCCAGATGTGGAGAGTGTCAGGGTTAGAGCCAGATGTGGAGAGGGTTAGGGTTATGGCCAGATGTGGAGAGGGCTAGGGTTAGAGCCAGATGTGGAGAGGGTAAGGGTTAGAGCCAGATGTGGAGAGTGTCAGGGTTAGAGCCAGATGTGGAGAGTGTCAGGGTTAGAGCCAGATGTGGAGAGTGTCAGGGTTAGGGTTTGATGTGGAGAGGGTTAGGGTTAGAGCCAGATGTGGAGAGGGTTAGGGTTAGGGCCAGATGTGGAGAGGGCTAGGGTTAGGGCCAGATGTGGAGAGGGTTAGGGTTAGAGCCAGATGTGGAGAGGGTAAGGGTTAGGGTTAGATGTGGAGAGGGTAAGGGTTAGAGCCAGATATGGAGAGGGTAACGGTTAGAGCCAGATGTGGAGAGTGTCAGGGTTAGAGCCAGATGTGGAGAGGGTAAGGGTTAGAGCCAGATGTGGAGAGTGTCAGGGTTAGAGCCAGATATGGAGAGGGTAACGGTTAGAGCCAGATGTGGAGAGTGTCAGGGTTAGAGCCAGATGTGGAGAGTGTCAGGGCTAGGGTTAGATGTGGAGAGGGTTAGGGTTAGGGCCAGATGTGGAGAGGGTTAGGGTTAGGGGCAGATGTGGAGAGTGTTAGGGTTAGAGCCAGATGTGGAGAGGGTAAGGGTTAGGGTTAGATGTGGAGAGGGTAAGGGTTAGAGCCAGATGTGGAGAGGGTAAGGGTTAGAGCCAGATGTGGAGAGGGTTAGGGTTAGGGCCAGATGTGGAGAGTGTCAGGGTTAGAGCCAGATGTGGAGAGGGTTAGGGTTATGGCCAGATGTGGAGAGGGCTAGGGTTAGAGCCAGATGTGGAGAGGGTAAGGGTTAGAGCCAGATGTGTAGAGTGTCAGGGTTCGAGCCAGATGTGGAGAGTGTCAGGGTTAGGGTTAGATGTGGAGAGGGTTAGGGTTAGAGCCAGATGTGGAGAGGGTAAGGGTTAGAGCCAGATGTGGAGTGTCAGGGTTAGAGCCAGATGTGGAGAGTGTCAGGGTTAGGGCCAGATGTGGAGAGGGTTAGGGTTAGGGCCAGATGTGGAGAGGGTTAGGGTTAGAGCCAGATGTGGAGAGGGTAAGGGTTAGGGTTAGATGTGGAGAGGGTAAGGGTTAGGGTTAGATGTGGACAGGGCTAGGGTTAGAGCCAGATGTGGAGAGGGTAAGGGTTAGAGCCAGATGTGGAGAGTGTCAGGGTTAGAGCCAGATATGGAGAGGGTAACGGTTAGAGCCAGATGTGGAGAGTGTCAGGGTTAGAGCCAGATGTGGAGAGTGTCAGGGCTAGGGTTAGATGTGGAGAGGGTTAGGGTTAGGGCCAGATGTGGAGAGGGTTAGGGCCAGATGTGGAGAGTGTTAGGGTTAGAGCCAGATGTGGAGAGGGTAAGGGTTAAGGTTAGATGTAGAGAGGGTAAGGGTTAGAGCCAGATGTGGAGAGGGTAAGGGTTAGAGCCAGATGTGGAGAGGGTTAGGGTTAGGGCCAGATGTGGAGAGTGTCAGGGTTAGAGCCAGATGTGAAGAGGGTTAGGGTTATGGCCAGATGTGGAGAGGGCTAGGGTTAGAGCCAGATGTGGAGAGGGTAAGGGTTAGAGCCAGATGTGGAGAGTGTCAGGGTTAGAGCCAGATGTGGAGAGTGTCAGGGTTAGAGCCAGATGTGGAGAGTGTCAGGGTTAGGGTTTGATGTGGAGAAGGTTAGGGTTAGAGCCAGATGTGGAGAGGGTTAGGGTTAGGGCCAGATGTGGAGAGGGCTAGGGTTAGGGCCAGATGTGGAGAGGGTTAGGGTTAGAGCCAGATGTGGAGAGGGTAAGGGTTAGGGTTAGATGTGGAGAGGGTAAGGGTTAGGGCCAGATGTGGAGAGGGTTAGGATTAGAGCCAGATGTGGAGAGTGTCAGGGTTAGAGCCAGATGTGGAGAGGGTTAGGGTTAGGGCCAGAGGTGGAGAGGGTTAGGGTTAGGGCCAGATGTGGAGATGGTAAGGGTTAGAGCCAGATGTGGAGAGTGTTAGGGTTGGAGCCAGATGTGGAGAGTGTCAGGGTTAGAGCCAGATGTGGAGAGGGTTAGGGTTAGGGCCAGATGTGGAGAGGGTTAGGGTTAGGGCCAGATGTGGAGAGGGTAAGGGTTAGAGCCAGATGTGGAGAGTGTTAGGGTTAGATGTGGAGAGGGTAAGGGTTAGAGCCAGATGTGGAGAGGTTCAGGGTTAGAGCCAGATGTGGAGAGTGTTAGGGTTAGATGTGGAGAGGGTAATGGTTAGAGCCAGATGTGGAGAGGGTAATGGTTAGAGCCAGATGTGGAGAGTGTCAGGGTTAGGGTTAGATGTGGAGAGGGTTAGGGTTAGAGCCAGATGTGGAGAGGGTCAGGGTTAGAGCCAGATGTGGAGAGTGTTAGGGTTAGAGCCAGATGTGGAGAGGGTAAGGGTTAGGGTTAGATGTGGAGAGGGTAAGGGTTAGAGCCAGATGTGGAGAGGGTAAAGGTTAGAGCCAGATGTGGAGAGGGTTAGGGTTAGGGCCAGATGTGGAGAGTGTCAGGGTTAGAGCCAGATGTGAAGAGGGTTAGGGTTATGGCCAGATGTGGAGAGGGCTAGGGTTAGAGCCAGATGTGGAGAGGGTAAGGGTTAGAGCCAGATGTGGAGAGTGTCAGGGTTCGAGCCAGATGTGGAGAGTGTCAGGGTTAGGGTTAGATGTGGGGAGGGTTAGGGTTAGAGCCAGATGTGGAGAGGGTAAGGGTTAGAGCCAGATGTGGAGTGTCAGGGTTAGAGCCAGATGTGGAGAGTGTCAGGGTTAGGGCCAGATGTGGAGAGGGTTAGGGTTAGGGCCAGATGTGGAGAGGGTTAGGGTTAGAGCCAGATGTGGAGAGGGTAAGGGTTAGGGTTAGATGTGGACAGGGCTAGGGTTAGAGCCAGATGTGGAGAGGGTAAGGGTTAGAGCCAGATGTGGAGAGTGTCAGGGTTAGAGCCAGATATGGAGAGGGTAACGGTTAGAGCCAGATGTGGAGAGTGTCAGGGTTAGAGCCAGATGTGGAGAGTGTCAGGGCTAGGGTTAGATGTGGAGAGGGTTAGGGTTAGGGCCAGATGTGGAGAGGATTAGGGTTAGGGCCAGATGTGGAGAGTGTTAGGGTTAGAGCCAGATGTGGAGAGGGTAAGGGTTAGGGTTAGATGTAGAGAGGGTAAGGGTTAGAGCCAGATGTGGAGAGGGTAAGGGTTAGAGCCATATGTGGAGAGGGTTAGGGTTAGGGCCAGATGTGGAGAGTGTCAGGGTTAGAGCCAGATGTGGAGAGGGTTAGGGTTATGGCCAGATGTGGAGAGGGCTAGGGTTAGAGCCAGATGTGGAGAGGGTAAGGGTTAGAGCCAGATGTGGAGAGTGTCAGGGTTAGAGCCAGATGTGGAGAGTGTCAGGGTTAGAGCCAGATGTGGAGAGTGTCAGGGTTAGGGTTTGATGTGGAGAGCGTTAGGGTTAGAGCCAGATGTGGAGAGGGTTAGGGTTAGGGCCAGATGTGGAGAGGGCTAGGGTTAGGGCCAGATGTGGAGAGGGTTAGGGTTAGAGCCAGATGTGGAGAGGGTAAGGGTTAGGGTTAGATGTGGAGAGGGTAAGGGTTAGGGCCAGATGTGGAGAGGGTTAGGATTAGAGCCAGATGTGGAGAGTGTCAGGGTTAGAGCCAGATGTGGAGAGGGTTAGGGTTAGGGCCAGATGTGGAGAGGGTTAGGGTTAGGGCCAGATGTGGAGAGGGTAAGGGTTAGAGCCAGATGTGGAGAGTGTTAGGGTTGGAGCCAGATGTGGAGAGTGTCAGGGTTAGAGCCAGATGTGGAGAGGGTTAGGGTTAGGGCCAGATGTGGAGAGGGTTAGGGTTAGGGCCAGATGTGGAGAGGGTAAGGGTTAGAGCCAGATGTGGAGAGTGTTAGGGTTAGATGTGGAGAGGGTAAGGGTTAGAGCCAGATGTGGAGAGGGTCAGGGTTAGAGCCAGATGTGGAGAGTGTCAGGGTTAGGGTTAGATGTGGAGAGGGTTAGGGTTAGAGCCAGATGTGGAGAGGGTAAGGGTTAGAGCCAGATGTGGAGTGTCAGGGTTAGAGCCAGATGTTGAGAGTGTCAGGGTTAGGGCCAGATGTGGAGAGGGTTAGGGTTAGGGTTAGATGTGGAGAGGGTAAGGGTTAGGGTTAGATGTGGACAGGGCTAGGGTTAGGGCCAGATGTGGAGAGGGTTAGGGTTAGAGCCAGATGTGGAGAGGGTAAGGGTTAGGGTTAGATGTGGAGAGGGTAAGGGTTAGGGCCAGATGTGGAGAGGGTTAGGATTAGAGCCAGATGTGGAGAGTGTCAGGGTTAGAGCCAGATGTGGAGAGGGTTAGAGTTAGGGCCAGATGTGGAGAGGGTTAGGGTTAGGGCCAGATGTGGAGAGGGTAAGGGTTAGAGCCAGATGTGGAGAGTGTTAGGGTTGGAGCCAGATGTGGAGAGTGTCAGGGTTAGAGCCAGATGTGGAGAGGGTTAGGGTTAGGGCCAGATGTGGAGAGGGTTAGGGTTAGGGCCAGATGTGGAGAGGGTAAGGGTTAGAGCCAGATGTGGAGAGTGTTAGGGTTAGATGTGGAGAGGGTAAGGGTTATAGCCAGATGTGGAGAGGGTCAGGGTTAGAGCCAGATGTGGAGAGTGTCAGGGTTAGGGTTAGATGTGGAGAGGGTTAGGGTTAGAGCCAGATGTGGAGAGGGTAAGGGTTAGAGCCAGATGTGGAGTGTCAGGGTTAGAGCCAGATGTGGAGAGTGTCAGGGTTAGGGCCAGATGTGGAGAGGGTTAGGGTTAGGGCCAGATGTGGAGAGGGTTAGGGTTAGAGCCAGATGTGGAGAGGGTAAGGGTTAGGGTTAGATGTGGAGAGGGTAAGGGTTAGGGTTAGATGTGGACAGGGCTAGGGTTAGAGCCAGATGTGGAGAGGGTAAGGGTTAGAGCCAGATGTGGAGAGTGTCAGGGTTAGAGCCAGATATGGAGAGGGTAACGGTTAAAGCCAGATGTGGAGAGTGTCAGGATTGGAGCCAGATGTGGAGAGGGTTAGGGTTAGGGCCAGATGTGGAGAGGGTTAGGGTTAGGGCCAGATGTGGAGAGTGTTAGGGTTAGAGCCAGATGTGAAGAGGGTAAGGGTTAGGGTTAGATGTAGAGAGGGTAAGGGTTAGAGCCAGATGTGGAGAGGGTAAGGGTTAGAGCCAGATGTGGAGAGGGTTAGGGTTAGGGCCAGATGTGGAGAGTGTCAGGGTTAGAGCCAGATGTGGAGAGGGTTAGGGTTATGGCCAGATGTGGAGAGGGCTAGGGTTAGAGCCAGATGTGGAGAGGGTAAGGGTTAGAGCCAGATGCGGAGAGTGTCAGGGTTAGAGCCAGATGTGGAGAGTGTCAGGGTTAGAGCCAGATGTGGAGAGTGTCAGGGTTAGGGTTTGATGTGGAGAGGGTTAGGGTTAGAGCCAGATGTGGAGAGGGTTAGGGTTAGGGCCAGATGTGGAGAGGGCTAGGGTTAGGGCCAGATGTGGAGAGGGTTAGGGTTAGAGCCAGATGTGGAGAGGGTAAGGGTTAGGGTTAGATGTGGAGAGGGTAAGGGTTAGGGCCAGATGTGGAGAGGGTTAGGATTAGAGCCAGATGTGGAGAGTGTCAGGGTTAGGGTTAGATGTGGAGAGGGTTAGGGTTAGAGCCAGATGTGGAGAGGGTAAGGGTTAGAGCCAGATGTGGAGAGTGTCAGGGTTAGAGCCAGATGTGGAGAGTGTTAGGGTTAGATGTGGAGAGGGTTAGGGTTAGAGCCAGATGTGAAGAGGGTAAGGGTTAGAGCCAGATGTGGAGCGTGTCAGGGTTAGAGCCAGATGTGGAGAGTGTCAGGGTTAGGGCCAGATGTGGAGAGGGTTAGAGTTAGGGCCAGATGTGGAGAGGGTTAGGGTTAGGGCCAGATGTGGAGAGGGTAAGGGTTAGAGCCAGATGTGGAGAGTGTTAGGGTTGGAGCCAGATGTGGAGAGTGTCAGGGTTAGAGCCAGATGTGGAGAGGGTTAGGGTTAGGGCCAGATGTGGAGAGGGTTAGGGTTAGGGCCAGATGTGGAGAGGGTAAGGGTTAGAGCCAGATGTGAAGAGTGTTAGGGTTAGATGTGGAGAGGGTAAGGGTTATAGCCAGATGTGGAGAGGGTCAGGGTTAGAGCCAGATGTGGAGAGTGTCAGGGTTAGGGTTAGATGTGGAGAGGGTTAGGGTTAGAGCCAGATGTGGAGAGGGTAAGGGTTAGAGCCAGATGTGGAGTGTCAGGGTTAGAGCCAGATGTGGAGAGTGTCAGGGTTAGGGCCAGATGTGGAGAGGGTTAGGGTTAGGGCCAGATGTGGAGAGGGTTAGGGTTAGAGCCAGATGTGGAGAGGGTAAGGGTTAGGGTTAGATGTGGAGAGGGTAAGGGTTAGGGTTAGATGTGGACAGGGCTAGGGTTAGAGCCAGATGTGGAGAGGGTAAGGGTTAGAGCCAGATGTGGAGAGTGTCAGGGTTAGAGCCAGATATGGAGAGGGTAACGGTTAAAGCCAGATGTGGAGAGTGTCAGGGTTAGAGCCAGATGTGGAGAGGGTTAGGGTTAGGGCCAGATGTGGAGAGGGTTAGGGTTAGGGCCAGATGTGGAGAGTGTTAGGGTTAGAGCCAGATGTGGAGAGGGTAAGGGTTAGGGTTAGATGTAGAGAGGGTAAGGGTTAGAGCCAGATGTGGAGAGGGTAAGGGTTAGAGCCAGATGTGGAGAGGGTTAGGGTTAGGGCCAGATGTGGAGAGTGTCAGGGTTAGAGCCAGATGTGGAGAGGGTTAGGGTTATGGCCAGATGTGGAGAGGGCTAGGGTTAGAGCCAGATGTGGAGAGGGTAAGGGTTAGAGCCAGATGTGGAGAGTGTCAGGGTTAGAGCCAGATGTGGAGAGTGTCAGGGTTAGAGCCAGATGTGGAGAGTGTCAGGGTTAGGGTTTGATGTGGAGAGGGTTAGGGTTAGAGCCAGATGTGGAGAGGGTTAGGGTTAGGGCCAGATGTGGAGAGGGCTAGGGTTAGGGCCAGATGTGGAGAGGGTTAGGGTTAGAGCCAGATGTGGAGAGGGTAAGGGTTAGGGTTAGATGTGGAGAGGGTAAGGGTTAGGGCCAGATGTGGAGAGGGTTAGGATTAGAGCCAGATGTGGAGAGTGTCAGGGTTAGGGTTAGATGTGGAGAGGGTTAGGGTTAGAGCCAGATGTGGAGAGGGTAAGGGTTAGAGCCAGATGTGGAGTGTCAGGGTTAGAGCCAGATGTGGAGAGTGTCAGGGTTAGGGCCAGATGTGGAGAGTGTCAGGGTTAGAGCCAGATGTGGAGAGGGTTAGGGTTAGGGCCAGATGTGGAGAGGGCTAGGGTTAGAGCCAGATGTGGAGAGGGTAAGGGTTAGAGCCAGATGTGGAGAGTGTCAGGGTTAGAGCCAGATGTGGAGAGTGTCAGGGTTAGAGCCAGATGTGGAGAGTGTCAGGGTTAGGGTTTGATGTGGAGAGGGTTAGGGTTAGAGCCAGATGTGGAGAGTGTCAGGGTTAGAGCCAGATGTGGAGAGTGTCAGGGTTAGGGTTAGATGTGGAGAGGGTTAGGGTTAGAGCCAGATGTGGAGAGGATTAGGGTTAGAGCCAGATGTGGAGAGGGTAAGGGTTAGGGTTAGATGTGGAGAGGGTAAGGGTTAGGGTTAGATGTAGAGAGGGTAAGGATTAGAGCCAGATGTGAAGAGTGTCAGGGTTAGAGCCAGATGTGGAGAGTGTTAGGGTTAGATGTGGAGAGGGTTAGGGTTATAGCCAGATGTGGAGAGGGTAAGCGTTAGGGTTAGATGTGGAGAGGGTAAGGGTCAGGGTTAGATGTGGAGAGGGCTAGGGTTAGAGCCAGATGTGGAGAGGGTAAGGGTTAGAGCCAGATGTGGAGAGTGTCAGGGTTAGAGCCAGATGTGGAGAGTGTTAGGGTTAGATGTGGAGAGGGTTAGGGTTAGAGCCAGATGTGGAGAGGGTAAGGGTTAGAGCCAGATGTGGAGCGTGTCAGGGTTAGAGCCAGATGTGGAGAGTGTCAGGGTTAGGGCCAGATGTGGAGAGGGTTAGGGTTAGGGCCAGATGTGGAGAGGGTTAGGGTTAGGGCCAGATGTGGAGAGGGTTAGGGTTAGAGCCAGATGTGGAGAGGGTAAGGGTTAGAGCCAGATGTGGAGAGTGTCAGGGTTAGAGCCAGATGTGGAGAGTGTTAGGGTTAGATGTGGAGAAGGGAATGGTTAGAGCCAGATGTGGAGAGTGTCAGGGTTAGGATTAGATGTGGAGAGGGTTAGGGTTAGAGTCAGATGTGGAGTGGGTAAGGGTTAGGGTTAGATGTGGAGAGGGTAAGGGTTAGGGTTAGATGTGGACAGGGCTAGGGTTAGAGCCAGATGTGGAGAGGGTAAGGGTTAGAGCCAGATGTGGAGAGTGTCAGGGTTAGAGCCAGATATGGAGAGGGTAACGGTTAAAGCCAGATGTGGAGAGTGTCAGGGTTAGAGCCAGATGTGGAGAGGGTTAGGGTTAGGGCCAGATGTGGAGAGGGTTAGGGTTAGGGCCAGATGTGGAGAGTGTTAGGGTTAGAGCCAGATGTGGAGAGGGTAAGGGTTAGGGTTAGATGTAGAGAGGGTAAGGGTTAGAGCCAGATGTGGAGAGGGTAAGGGTTAGAGCCAGATGTGGAGAGGGTTAGGGTTAGGGCCAGATGTGGAGAGTGTCAGGGTTAGAGCCAGATGTGGAGAGGGTTAGGGTTATGGCCAGATGTGGAGAGGGTAAGGGTTAGAGCCAGATGTGGAGAGTGTCAGGGTTAGAGCCAGATGTGGAGAGTGTCAGGGTTAGAGCCAGATGTGGAGAGTGTCAGGGTTAGGGTTTGATGTGGAGAGGGTTAGGGTTAGAGCCAGATGTGGAGAGGGTTAGGGTTAGGGCCAGATGTGGAGAGGGCTAGGGTTAGGGCCAGATGTGGAGAGGGTTAGGGTTAGAGCCAGATGTGGAGAGGGTAAGGGTTAGGGTTAGATGTGGAGAGGGTAAGGGTTAGGGCCAGATGTGGAGAGGGTTAGGATTAGAGCCAGATGTGGAGAGTGTCAGGGTTAGGGTTAGATGTGGAGAGGGTTAGGGTTAGAGCCAGATGTGGAGAGGGTAAGGGTTAGAGCCAGATGTGGAGTGTCAGGGTTAGAGCCAGATGTGGAGAGTGTCAGGGTTAGGGCCAGATGTGGAGAGTGTCAGGGTTAGAGCCAGATGTGGAGAGGGTTAGGGTTAGGGCCAGATGTGGAGAGGGCTAGGGTTAGAGCCAGATGTGGAGAGGGTAAGGGTTAGAGCCAGATGTGGAGAGTGTCAGGGTTAGAGCCAGATGTGGAGAGTGTCAGGGTTAGAGCCAGATGTGGAGAGTGTCAGGGTTAGGGTTTGATGTGGAGAGGGTTAGGGTTAGAGCCAGATGTGGAGAGTGTCAGGGTTAGAGCCAGATGTGGAGAGTGTCAGGGTTAGGGTTAGATGTGGAGAGGGTTAGGGTTAGAGCCAGATGTGGAGAGGATTAGGGTTAGAGCCAGATGTGGAGAGGGTAAGGGTTAGGGTTAGATGTGGAGAGGGTAAGGGTTAGGGTTAGATGTAGAGAGGGTAAGGATTAGAGCCAGATGTGAAGAGTGTCAGGGTTAGAGCCAGATGTGGAGAGTGTTAGGGTTAGATGTGGAGAGGGTTAGGGTTATAGCCAGATGTGGAGAGGGTAAGCGTTAGGGTTAGATGTGGAGAGGGTAAGGGTCAGGGTTAGATGTGGAGAGGGCTAGGGTTAGAGCCAGATGTGGAGAGGGTAAGGGTTAGAGCCAGATGTGGAGAGTGTCAGGGTTAGAGCCAGATGTGGAGAGTGTTAGGGTTAGATGTGGAGAGGGTTAGGGTTAGAGCCAGATGTGGAGAGGGTAAGGGTTAGAGCCAGATGTGGAGCGTGTCAGGGTTAGAGCCAGATGTGGAGAGTGTCAGGGTTAGGGCCAGATGTGGAGAGGGTTAGGGTTAGGGCCAGATGTGGAGAGGGTTAGGGTTAGGGCCAGATGTGGAGAGGGTTAGGGTTAGAGCCAGATGTGGAGAGGGTAAGGGTTAGAGCCAGATGTGGAGAGTGTCAGGGTTAGAGCCAGATGTGGAGAGTGTTAGGGTTAGATGTGGAGAAGGGAATGGTTAGAGCCAGATGTGGAGAGTGTCAGGGTTAGGATTAGATGTGGAGAGGGTTAGGGTTAGAGTCAGATGTGGAGTGGGTAAGGGTTAGGGTTAGATGTGGAGAGGGTAAGGGTTAGAGCCAGATGTGGAGAGTGTCAGGGTTAGAGCCAGATGTGGAGAGTGTCAGGGTTAGGGTTAGATGTGGAGAGGGTTAGGGTTAGAGCCAGATGTGGAGAGGGTAAGGGTTAGGGTTAGATGTGGAGAGGGTAAGGGTTAGAGCCAGATGTGGAGAGGGTAAGGGTTAGAGCAAGATGTGGAGAGTGTCAGGGTTAGAGCCAGATGTGGAGAGTGTTAGGGTTAGATGTGGAGAGGGTTAGGGTTAGAGCCAGATGTGGAGAGGGTAAGCGTTAGGGTTAGATGTGGAGAGGGTAAGGGTCAGGGTTAGATGTGGAGAGGGCTAGGGTTAGAGCCAGATGTGGAGAGGGTAAGGGTTAGAGCCAGATGTGGAGAGTGTCAGGGTTAGAGCCAGATGTGGAGAGTGTTAGGGTTAGATGTGGAGAGGGTTAGGGTTAGAGCCAGATGTGGAGAGGGTAAGGGTTAGAGCCAGATGTGGAGAGTGTCAGGATTAGAGCCAGATGTGGAGAGTGTCAGGGTTAGGGCCAGATGTGGAGAGGGTTAGGGTTAGGGCCAGATGTGGAGAGGGTTAGGGTTAGGGCCAGATGTGGAGAGGGTTAGGGTTAGAGCCAGATGTGGAGAGGGTAAGGGTTAGAGCCAGATGTGGAGAGTGTCAGGGTTAGAGCCAGATGTGGAGAGTGTTAGGGTTAGATGTGGAGAGGGTAATGGTTAGAGCCAGATGTGGAGAGTGTCAGGGTTGGAGCCAGATGTGGAGAGTGTCAGGGTTAGAGCCAGATGTGGAGAGGGTTAGGGTTAGAGCCAGATGTGGAGAGTGTTAGGGTTAGATGTGGAGAGGGTAATGGTTAGAGCCAGATGTGGAGAGTGTCAGGGTTAGGATTAGATGTGGATAGGGTTAGGGTTAGAGCCAGATGTGGAGTGGGTAAGGGTTAGGGTTAGATGTGGAGAGGGTAAGGGTTAGAGCCAGATGTGGAGAGTGTCAGGGTTAGAGCCAGATGTGGAGAGTGTCAGGGTTAGGGTTAGATGTGGAGAGGGTTAGGGTTAGAGCCAGATGTGGAGAGGGTAAGGGTTAGGGTTAGATGTGGAGAGGGTAAGGGTTAGAGCCAGATGTGGAGAGGGTAAGGGTTAGGGTTAGATGTGGAGAGGGTAAGGGTCAGGGTTAGATGTGGAGAGGGCTAGGGTTAGAGCCAGATGTGGAGAGGGTAAGGGTTAGAGCCAGATGTGGAGAGTGTCAGGGTTAGAGCCAGATGTGGAGAGTGTTAGGGTTAGATGTGGAGAGGGTTAGGGTTAGAGCCAGATGTGGAGAGGGTAAGGGTTAGAGCCAGATGTGGAGAGTGTCAGGATTAGAGCCAGATGTGGAGAGTGTCAGGGTTAGGGCCAGATGTGGAGAGGGTTAGGGTTAGGGCCAGATGTGGAGAGGGTTAGGGTTAGGGCCAGATGTGGAGAGGGTTAGGGTTAGGGCCAGATGTGGAGAGGGTTAGGGTTAGAGCCAGATGTGGAGAGGGTAAGGGTTAGAGCCAGATGTGGAGAGTGTCAGGGTTAGAGCCAGATGTGGAGAGTGTTAGGGTTAGATGTGGAGAAGGGAATGGTTAGAGCCAGATGTGGAGAGTGTCAGGGTTAGGATTAGATGTGGAGAGGGTTAGGGTTAGAGTCAGATGTGGAGTGGGTAAGGGTTAGGGTTAGATGTGGAGAGGGTAAGGGTTAGAGCCAGATGTGGAGAGTGTCAGGGTTAGAGCCAGATGTGGAGAGTGTCAGGGTTAGGGTTAGATGTGGAGAGGGTTAGGGTTAGAGCCAGATGTGGAGAGGGTAAGGGTTAGGGTTAGATGTGGAGAGGGTAAGGGTTAGAGCCAGATGTGGAGAGGGTAAGGGTTAGAGCAAGATGTGGAGAGTGTCAGGGTTAGAGCCAGATGTGGAGAGTGTTAGGGTTAGATGTGGAGAGGGTTAGGGTTAGAGCCAGATGTGGAGAGGGTAAGCGTTAGGGTTAGATGTGGAGAGGGTAAGGGTCAGGGTTAGATGTGGAGAGGGCTAGGGTTAGAGCCAGATGTGGAGAGGGTAAGGGTTAGAGCCAGATGTGGAGAGTGTCAGGGTTAGAGCCAGATGTGGAGAGTGTTAGGGTTAGATGTGGAGAGGGTTAGGGTTAGAGCCAGATGTGGAGAGGGTAAGGGTTAGAGCCAGATGTGGAGAGTGTCAGGATTAGAGCCAGATGTGGAGAGTGTCAGGGTTAGGGCCAGATGTGGAGAGGGTTAGGGTTAGGGCCAGATGTGGAGAGGGTTAGGGTTAGGGCCAGATGTGGAGAGGGTTAGGGTTAGAGCCAGATGTGGAGAGGGTAAGGGTTAGAGCCAGATGTGGAGAGTGTCAGGGTTAGAGCCAGATGTGGAGAGTGTTAGGGTTAGATGTGGAGAGGGTAATGGTTAGAGCCAGATGTGGAGAGTGTCAGGGTTGGAGCCAGATGTGGAGAGTGTCAGGGTTAGAGCCAGATGTGGAGAGGGTTAGGGTTAGAGCCAGATGTGGAGAGTGTTAGGGTTAGATGTGGAGAGGGTAATGGTTAGAGCCAGATGTGGAGAGTGTCAGGGTTAGGATTAGATGTGGATAGGGTTAGGGTTAGAGCCAGATGTGGAGTGGGTAAGGGTTAGGGTTAGATGTGGAGAGGGTAAGGGTTAGAGCCAGATGTGGAGAGTGTCAGGGTTAGAGCCAGATGTGGAGAGTGTCAGGGTTAGGGTTAGATGTGGAGAGGGTTAGGGTTAGAGCCAGATGTGGAGAGGGTAAGGGTTAGGGTTAGATGTGGAGAGGGTAAGGGTTAGAGCCAGATGTGGAGAGGGTAAGGGTTAGGGTTAGATGTGGAGAGGGTAAGGGTCAGGGTTAGATGTGGAGAGGGCTAGGGTTAGAGCCAGATGTGGAGAGGGTAAGGGTTAGAGCCAGATGTGGAGAGTGTCAGGGTTAGAGCCAGATGTGGAGAGTGTTAGGGTTAGATGTGGAGAGGGTTAGGGTTAGAGCCAGATGTGGAGAGGGTAAGGGTTAGAGCCAGATGTGGAGAGTGTCAGGATTAGAGCCAGATGTGGAGAGTGTCAGGGTTAGGGCCAGATGTGGAGAGGGTTAGGGTTAGGGCCAGATGTGGAGAGGGTTAGGGTTAGGGCCAGATGTGGAGAGGGTTAGGGTTAGAGCCAGATGTGGAGAGGGTAAGGGTTAGAGCCAGATGTGGAGAGTGTCAGGGTTAGAGCCAGATGTGGAGAGTGTTAGGGTTAGATGTGGAGAGGGTAATGGTTAGAGCCAGATGTGGAGAGTGTCAGGGTTGGAGCCAGATGTGGAGAGTGTCAGGGTTAGAGCCAGATGTGGAGAGGGTTAGGGTTAGGGCCAGATGTGGAGAGGGTTAGGGTTAGGGCCAGATGTGGAGAGGGTAAGGGTTAGAGCCAGATGTGGAGAGTATTAGGGTCAGATGTGGAGAGGGTTAGGGTTAGAGCCAGATGTGGAGAGGGTAAGGGTTAGAGCCAGATGTGGAGAGTGTTAGGGTTAGATGTGGAGAGGGCTAGGGTTAGAGAGAGTGTTAGGGTTAGATGTGGAGAGGGCTAGGGTTAGAGCCAGATGTGGAGAGGGTTAGGGTTAGAGCCAGATGTGGAGAGGGTTAGGGTTAGGGCCAGATGTGGAGAGTGTCAGGGTTAGAGCCAGATGTGGAGAGGGTTAGGGTTAGGGCCAGATGTGGAGAGGGCTAGGGTTAGAGCCAGATGTGGAGAGGGTAAGGGTTAGAGCCAGATGTGGAGAGTGTCAGGGTTAGAGCCAGATGTGGAGAGTGTCAGGGTTAGAGCCAGATGTGGAGAGTGTCAGGGTTAGGGTTTGATGTGGAGAGGGTTAGGGTTAGAGCCAGATGTGGAGAGTGTCAGGGTTAGAGCCAGATGTGGAGAGTGTCAGGGTTAGGGTTAGATGTGGAGAGGGTTAGGGTTAGAGCCAGATGTGGAGAGGATTAGGGTTAGAGCCAGATGTGGAGAGGGTAAGGGTTAGGGTTAGATGTGGAGAGGGTAAGGGTTAGGGTTAGATGTAGAGAGGGTAAGGATTAGAGCCAGATGTGAAGAGTGTCAGGGTTAGAGCCAGATGTGGAGAGTGTTAGGGTTAGATGTGGAGAGGGTTAGGGTTATAGCCAGATGTGGAGAGGGTAAGCGTTAGGGTTAGATGTGGAGAGGGTAAGGGTCAGGGTTAGATGTGGAGAGGGCTAGGGTTAGAGCCAGATGTGGAGAGGGTAAGGGTTAGAGCCAGATGTGGAGAGTGTCAGGGTTAGAGCCAGATGTGGAGAGTGTTAGGGTTAGATGTGGAGAGGGTTAGGGTTAGAGCCAGATGTGGAGAGGGTAAGGGTTAGAGCCAGATGTGGAGCGTGTCAGGGTTAGAGCCAGATGTGGAGAGTGTCAGGGTTAGGGCCAGATGTGGAGAGGGTTAGGGTTAGGGCCAGATGTGGAGAGGGTTAGGGTTAGGGCCAGATGTGGAGAGGGTTAGGGTTAGAGCCAGATGTGGAGAGGGTAAGGGTTAGAGCCAGATGTGGAGAGTGTCAGGGTTAGAGCCAGATGTGGAGAGTGTTAGGGTTAGATGTGGAGAAGGGAATGGTTAGAGCCAGATGTGGAGAGTGTCAGGGTTAGGATTAGATGTGGAGAGGGTTAGGGTTAGAGTCAGATGTGGAGTGGGTAAGGGTTAGGGTTAGATGTGGAGAGGGTAAGGGTTAGAGCCAGATGTGGAGAGTGTCAGGGTTAGAGCCAGATGTGGAGAGTGTCAGGGTTAGGGTTAGATGTGGAGAGGGTTAGGGTTAGAGCCAGATGTGGAGAGGGTAAGGGTTAGGGTTAGATGTGGAGAGGGTAAGGGTTAGAGCCAGATGTGGAGAGGGTAAGGGTTAGAGCAAGATGTGGAGAGTGTCAGGGTTAGAGCCAGATGTGGAGAGTGTTAGGGTTAGATGTGGAGAGGGTTAGGGTTAGAGCCAGATGTGGAGAGGGTAAGCGTTAGGGTTAGATGTGGAGAGGGTAAGGGTCAGGGTTAGATGTGGAGAGGGCTAGGGTTAGAGCCAGATGTGGAGAGGGTAAGGGTTAGAGCCAGATGTGGAGAGTGTCAGGGTTAGAGCCAG
Source organism: Sebastes fasciatus (assembly GCF_043250625.1). NCBI lineage: Eukaryota > Metazoa > Chordata > Actinopteri > Perciformes > Sebastidae > Sebastes > Sebastes fasciatus. The sequence continues at coordinate 33,886,387 of NC_133808.1, read as the reverse complement.
ATGTGGAGAGTGTTAGGGTTAGATGTGGAGAGGGTTAGGGTTAGAGCCAGATGTGGAGAGGGTAAGGGTTAGAGCCAGATGTGGAGAGTGTCAGGATTAGAGCCAGATGTGGAGAGTGTCAGGGTTAGGGCCAGATGTGGAGAGGGTTAGGGTTAGGGCCAGATGTGGAGAGGGTTAGGGTTAGGGCCAGATGTGGAGAGGGTTAGGGTTAGAGCCAGATGTGGAGAGGGTAAGGGTTAGAGCCAGATGTGGAGAGTGTCAGGGTTAGAGCCAGATGTGGAGAGTGTTAGGGTTAGATGTGGAGAGGGTAATGGTTAGAGCCAGATGTGGAGAGTGTCAGGGTTGGAGCCAGATGTGGAGAGTGTCAGGGTTAGAGCCAGATGTGGAGAGGGTTAGGGTTAGAGCCAGATGTGGAGAGTGTTAGGGTTAGATGTGGAGAGGGTAATGGTTAGAGCCAGATGTGGAGAGTGTCAGGGTTAGGATTAGATGTGGATAGGGTTAGGGTTAGAGCCAGATGTGGAGTGGGTAAGGGTTAGGGTTAGATGTGGAGAGGGTAAGGGTTAGAGCCAGATGTGGAGAGTGTCAGGGTTAGAGCCAGATGTGGAGAGTGTCAGGGTTAGGGTTAGATGTGGAGAGGGTTAGGGTTAGAGCCAGATGTGGAGAGGGTAAGGGTTAGGGTTAGATGTGGAGAGGGTAAGGGTTAGAGCCAGATGTGGAGAGGGTAAGGGTTAGGGTTAGATGTGGAGAGGGTAAGGGTCAGGGTTAGATGTGGAGAGGGCTAGGGTTAGAGCCAGATGTGGAGAGGGTAAGGGTTAGAGCCAGATGTGGAGAGTGTCAGGGTTAGAGCCAGATGTGGAGAGTGTTAGGGTTAGATGTGGAGAGGGTTAGGGTTAGAGCCAGATGTGGAGAGGGTAAGGGTTAGAGCCAGATGTGGAGAGTGTCAGGATTAGAGCCAGATGTGGAGAGTGTCAGGGTTAGGGCCAGATGTGGAGAGGGTTAGGGTTAGGGCCAGATGTGGAGAGGGTTAGGGTTAGGGCCAGATGTGGAGAGGGTTAGGGTTAGAGCCAGATGTGGAGAGGGTAAGGGTTAGAGCCAGATGTGGAGAGTGTCAGGGTTAGAGCCAGATGTGGAGAGTGTTAGGGTTAGATGTGGAGAGGGTAATGGTTAGAGCCAGATGTGGAGAGTGTCAGGGTTGGAGCCAGATGTGGAGAGTGTCAGGGTTAGAGCCAGATGTGGAGAGGGTTAGGGTTAGGGCCAGATGTGGAGAGGGTTAGGGTTAGGGCCAGATGTGGAGAGGGTAAGGGTTAGAGCCAGATGTGGAGAGTATTAGGGTCAGATGTGGAGAGGGTTAGGGTTAGAGCCAGATGTGGAGAGGGTAAGGGTTAGAGCCAGATGTGGAGAGTGTTAGGGTTAGATGTGGAGAGGGCTAGGGTTAGAGAGAGTGTTAGGGTTAGATGTGGAGAGGGCTAGGGTTAGAGCCAGATGTGGAGAGGGTTAGGGTTAGAGCCAGATGTGGAGAGGGTTAGGGTTAGGGCCAGATGTGGAGAGTGTCAGGGTTAGAGCCAGATGTGGAGAGGGTTAGGGTTAGGGCCAGATGTGGAGAGGGCTAGGGTTAGAGCCAGATGTGGAGAGGGTAAGGGTTAGAGCCAGATGTGGAGAGTGTCAGGGTTAGAGCCAGATGTGGAGAGTGTCAGGGTTAGAGCCAGATGTGGAGAGTGTCAGGGTTAGGGTTTGATGTGGAGAGGGTTAGGGTTAGAGCCAGATGTGGAGAGTGTCAGGGTTAGAGCCAGATGTGGAGAGTGTCAGGGTTAGGGTTAGATGTGGAGAGGGTTAGGGTTAGAGCCAGATGTGGAGAGGGTTAGGGTTAGAGCCAGATGTGGAGAGGGTAAGGGTTAGGGTTAGATGTGGAGAGGGTACGGGTTAGGGTTAGATGTGGAAAGGGTAAGGATTAGAGCCAGATGTGGAGAGTGTCAGGGTTAGAGCCAGATGTGGAGAGTGTTAGGGTTAGATGTGGAGAGGGTTAGGGTTAGAGCCAGATGTGGAGAGGGTAAGGGTTAGAGCCAGATGTGGAGAGTGTCAGGGTTAGAGCCAGATGTGGAGAGTGTCAGGGTTAGGGTTAGATGTGGAGAGGGTTAGGGTTAGAGCCAGATGTGGAGTGGGTAAGGGTTAGAGCCAGATGTGGAGAGGGTAAGGGTTAGAGCCAGATGTGGAGAGTGTCAGGGTTAGAGCCAGATGTGGAGAGTGTTAGGGTTAGATGTGGAGAGGGTTAGGGTTAGAGCCAGATGTGGAGAGGGTAAGGGTTAGAGCCAGATGTGGAGAGTGTCAGGGTTAGAGCCAGATGTGGAGAGTGTCAGGGTTAGGGCCAGATGTGGAGAGGGTTAGGGTTAGGGCCAGATGTGGAGAGTGTCAGGGTTAGAGCCAGATGTGGAGAGTGTCAGGGTTAGGGCCAGATGTGGAGAGGGTTAGGGTTAGAGCCAGATGTGGAGAGTGTCAGGGTTAGAGCCAGATGTGGAGAGTGTCAGGGTTAGGGTTAGATGTGGAGAGGGTTAGGGTTAGAGCCAGATGTGGAGAGGATTAGGGTTAGAGCCAGATGTGGAGAGGGTAAGGGTTAGGGTTAGATGTGGAGAGGGTAAGGGTTAGGGTTAGATGTAGAGAGGGTAAGGATTAGAGCCAGATGTGAAGAGTGTCAGGGTTAGAGCCAGATGTGGAGAGTGTTAGGGTTAGATGTGGAGAGGGTTAGGGTTATAGCCAGATGTGGAGAGGGTAAGCGTTAGGGTTAGATGTGGAGAGGGTAAGGGTCAGGGTTAGATGTGGAGAGGGCTAGGGTTAGAGCCAGATGTGGAGAGGGTAAGGGTTAGAGCCAGATGTGGAGAGTGTCAGGGTTAGAGCCAGATGTGGAGAGTGTTAGGGTTAGATGTGGAGAGGGTTAGGGTTAGAGCCAGATGTGGAGAGGGTAAGGGTTAGAGCCAGATGTGGAGCGTGTCAGGGTTAGAGCCAGATGTGGAGAGTGTCAGGGTTAGGGCCAGATGTGGAGAGGGTTAGGGTTAGGGCCAGATGTGGAGAGGGTAAGGGTTAGAGCCAGATGTGGAGAGTGTCAGGGTTAGAGCCAGATGTGGAGAGTGTTAGGGTTAGATGTGGAGAAGGGAATGGTTAGAGCCAGATGTGGAGAGTGTCAGGGTTAGGATTAGATGTGGAGAGGGTTAGGGTTAGAGTCAGATGTGGAGTGGGTAAGGGTTAGGGTTAGATGTGGAGAGGGTAAGGGTTAGAGCCAGATGTGGAGAGTGTCAGGGTTAGAGCCAGATGTGGAGAGTGTCAGGGTTAGGGTTAGATGTGGAGAGGGTTAGGGTTAGAGCCAGATGTGGAGAGGGTAAGGGTTAGGGTTAGATGTGGAGAGGGTAAGGGTTAGAGCCAGATGTGGAGAGGGTAAGGGTTAGAGCAAGATGTGGAGAGTGTCAGGGTTAGAGCCAGATGTGGAGAGTGTTAGGGTTAGATGTGGAGAGGGTTAGGGTTAGAGCCAGATGTGGAGAGGGTAAGCGTTAGGGTTAGATGTGGAGAGGGTAAGGGTCAGGGTTAGATGTGGAGAGGGCTAGGGTTAGAGCCAGATGTGGAGAGGGTAAGGGTTAGAGCCAGATGTGGAGAGTGTCAGGGTTAGAGCCAGATGTGGAGAGTGTTAGGGTTAGATGTGGAGAGGGTTAGGGTTAGAGCCAGATGTGGAGAGGGTAAGGGTTAGAGCCAGATGTGGAGAGTGTCAGGATTAGAGCCAGATGTGGAGAGTGTCAGGGTTAGGGCCAGATGTGGAGAGGGTTAGGGTTAGGGCCAGATGTGGAGAGGGTTAGGGTTAGGGCCAGATGTGGAGAGGGTTAGGGTTAGAGCCAGATGTGGAGAGGGTAAGGGTTAGAGCCAGATGTGGAGAGTGTCAGGGTTAGAGCCAGATGTGGAGAGTGTTAGGGTTAGATGTGGAGAGGGTAATGGTTAGAGCCAGATGTGGAGAGTGTCAGGGTTGGAGCCAGATGTGGAGAGTGTCAGGGTTAGAGCCAGATGTGGAGAGGGTTAGGGTTAGAGCCAGATGTGGAGAGTGTTAGGGTTAGATGTGGAGAGGGTAATGGTTAGAGCCAGATGTGGAGAGTGTCAGGGTTAGGATTAGATGTGGATAGGGTTAGGGTTAGAGCCAGATGTGGAGTGGGTAAGGGTTAGGGTTAGATGTGGAGAGGGTAAGGGTTAGAGCCAGATGTAGAGAGTGTCAGGGTTAGAGCCAGATGTGGAGAGTGTCAGGGTTAGGGTTAGATGTGGAGAGGGTTAGGGTTAGAGCCAGATGTGGAGAGGGTAAGGGTTAGGGTTAGATGTGGAGAGGGTAAGGGTTAGAGCCAGATGTGGAGAGGGTAAGGGTTAGGGTTAGATGTGGAGAGGGTAAGGGTCAGGGTTAGATGTGGAGAGGGCTAGGGTTAGAGCCAGATGTGGAGAGGGTAAGGGTTAGAGCCAGATGTGGAGAGTGTCAGGGTTAGAGCCAGATGTGGAGAGTGTTAGGGTTAGATGTGGAGAGGGTTAGGGTTAGAGCCAGATGTGGAGAGGGTAAGGGTTAGAGCCAGATGTGGAGAGTGTCAGGATTAGAGCCAGATGTGGAGAGTGTCAGGGTTAGGGCCAGATGTGGAGAGGGTTAGGGTTAGGGCCAGATGTGGAGAGGGTAAGGGTTAGAGCCAGATGTGGAGAGTATTAGGGTCAGATGTGGAGAGGGTTAGGGTTAGAGCCAGATGTGAAGAGAGGGTAAGGGTTAGAGCCAGATGTGGAGAGTGTTAGGGTTAGATGTGGAGAGGGCTAGGGTTAGAGAGAGTGTTAGGGTTAGATGTGGAGAGGGCTAGGGTTAGAGCCAGATGTGGAGAGGGTTAGGGTTAGAGCCAGATGTGGAGAGGGTTAGGGTTAGGGCCAGATGTGGAGAGTGTCAGGGTTAGAGCCAGATGTGGAGAGGGTTAGGGTTAGGGCCAGATGTGGAGAGGGCTAGGGTTAGAGCCAGATGTGGAGAGGGTAAGGGTTAGAGCCAGATGTGGAGAGTGTCAGGGTTAGAGCCAGATGTGGAGAGTGTCAGGGTTAGAGCCAGATGTGGAGAGTGTCAGGGTTAGGGTTTGATGTGGAGAGGGTTAGGGTTAGAGCCAGATGTGGAGAGTGTCAGGGTTAGAGCCAGATGTGGAGAGTGTCAGGGTTAGGGTTAGATGTGGAGAGGGTTAGGGTTAGAGCCAGATGTGGAGAGGGTTAGGGTTAGAGCCAGATGTGGAGAGGGTAAGGGTTAGGGTTAGATGTGGAGAGGGTACGGGTTAGGGTTAGATGTGGAAAGGGTAAGGATTAGAGCCAGATGTGGAGAGTGTCAGGGTTAGAGCCAGATGTGGAGAGTGTTAGGGTTAGATGTGGAGAGGGTTAGGGTTAGAGCCAGATGTGGAGAGGGTAAGGGTTAGAGCCAGATGTGGAGAGTGTCAGGGTTAGAGCCAGATGTGGAGAGTGTCAGGGTTAGGGTTAGATGTGGAGAGGGTTAGGGTTAGAGCCAGATGTGGAGTGGGTAAGGGTTAGAGCCAGATGTGGAGAGGGTAAGGGTTAGAGCCAGATGTGGAGAGTGTCAGGGTTAGAGCCAGATGTGGAGAGTGTTAGGGTTAGATGTGGAGAGGGTTAGGGTTAGAGCCAGATGTGGAGAGGGTAAGGGTTAGAGCCAGATGTGGAGAGTGTCAGGGTTAGAGCCAGATGTGGAGAGTGTCAGGGTTAGGGCCAGATGTGGAGAGGGATAGGGTTAGGGCCAGATGTGGAGAGTGTCAGGGTTAGAGCCAGATGTGGAGAGTGTCAGGGTTAGGGCCAGATGTGGAGAGGGTTAGGGTTAGAGCCAGATGTGGAGAGTGTCAGGGTTAGAGCCAGATGTGGAGAGTGTCAGGGTTAGGGTTAGATGTGGAGAGGGTTAGGGTTAGAGCCAGATGTGGAGAGGATTAGGGTTAGAGCCAGATGTGGAGAGGGTAAGGGTTAGGGTTAGATGTGGAGAGGGTAAGGGTTAGGGTTAGATGTAGAGAGGGTAAGGATTAGAGCCAGATGTGAAGAGTGTCAGGGTTAGAGCCAGATGTGGAGAGTGTTAGGGTTAGATGTGGAGAGGGTTAGGGTTATAGCCAGATGTGGAGAGGGTAAGCGTTAGGGTTAGATGTGGAGAGGGTAAGGGTCAGGGTTAGATGTGGAGAGGGCTAGGGTTAGAGCCAGATGTGGAGAGGGTAAGGGTTAGAGCCAGATGTGGAGAGTGTCAGGGTTAGAGCCAGATGTGGAGAGTGTTAGGGTTAGATGTGGAGAGGGTTAGGGTTAGAGCCAGATGTGGAGAGGGTAAGGGTTAGAGCCAGATGTGGAGCGTGTCAGGGTTAGAGCCAGATGTGGAGAGTGTCAGGGTTAGGGCCAGATGTGGAGAGGGTTAGGGTTAGGGCCAGATGTGGAGAGGGTTAGGGTTAGGGCCAGATGTGGAGAGGGTTAGGGTTAGAGCCAGATGTGGAGAGGGTAAGGGTTAGAGCCAGATGTGGAGAGTGTCAGGGTTAGAGCCAGATGTGGAGAGTGTTAGGGTTAGATGTGGAGAAGGGAATGGTTAGAGCCAGATGTGGAGAGTGTCAGGGTTAGGATTAGATGTGGAGAGGGTTAGGGTTAGAGTCAGATGTGGAGTGGGTAAGGGTTAGGGTTAGATGTGGAGAGGGTAAGGGTTAGAGCCAGATGTGGAGAGTGTCAGGGTTAGAGCCAGATGTGGAGAGTGTCAGGGTTAGGGTTAGATGTGGAGAGGGTTAGGGTTAGAGCCAGATGTGGAGAGGGTAAGGGTTAGGGTTAGATGTGGAGAGGGTAAGGGTTAGAGCCAGATGTGGAGAGGGTAAGGGTTAGAGCAAGATGTGGAGAGTGTCAGGGTTAGAGCCAGATGTGGAGAGTGTTAGGGTTAGATGTGGAGAGGGTTAGGGTTAGAGCCAGATGTGGAGAGGGTAAGCGTTAGGGTTAGATGTGGAGAGGGTAAGGGTCAGGGTTAGATGTGGAGAGGGCTAGGGTTAGAGCCAGATGTGGAGAGGGTAAGGGTTAGAGCCAGATGTGGAGAGTGTCAGGGTTAGAGCCAGATGTGGAGAGTGTTAGGGTTAGATGTGGAGAGGGTTAGGGTTAGAGCCAGATGTGGAGAGGGTAAGGGTTAGAGCCAGATGTGGAGAGTGTCAGGATTAGAGCCAGATGTGGAGAGTGTCAGGGTTAGGGCCAGATGTGGAGAGGGTTAGGGTTAGGGCCAGATGTGGAGAGGGTTAGGGTTAGGGCCAGATGTGGAGAGGGTTAGGGTTAGAGCCAGATGTGGAGAGGGTAAGGGTTAGAGCCAGATGTGGAGAGTGTCAGGGTTAGAGCCAGATGTGGAGAGTGTTAGGGTTAGATGTGGAGAGGGTAATGGTTAGAGCCAGATGTGGAGAGTGTCAGGGTTGGAGCCAGATGTGGAGAGTGTCAGGGTTAGAGCCAGATGTGGAGAGGGTTAGGGTTAGGGCCAGATGTGGAGAGGGTTAGGGTTAGGGCCAGATGTGGAGAGGGTAAGGGTTAGAGCCAGATGTGGAGAGTATTAGGGTCAGATGTGGAGAGGGTTAGGGTTAGAGCCAGATGTGGAGAGGGTAAGGGTTAGAGCCAGATGTGGAGAGTGTTAGGGTTAGATGTGGAGAGGGCTAGGGTTAGAGAGAGTGTTAGGGTTAGATGTGGAGAGGGCTAGGGTTAGAGCCAGATGTGGAGAGGGTTAGGGTTAGAGCCAGATGTGGAGAGGGTTAGGGTTAGGGCCAGATGTGGAGAGTGTCAGGGTTAGAGCCAGATGTGGAGAGGGTTAGGGTTAGGGCCAGATGTGGAGAGGGCTAGGGTTAGAGCCAGATGTGGAGAGGGTAAGGGTTAGAGCCAGATGTGGAGAGTGTCAGGGTTAGAGCCAGATGTGGAGAGTGTCAGGGTTAGAGCCAGATGTGGAGAGTGTCAGGGTTAGGGTTTGATGTGGAGAGGGTTAGGGTTAGAGCCAGATGTGGAGAGTGTCAGGGTTAGAGCCAGATGTGGAGAGTGTCAGGGTTAGGGTTAGATGTGGAGAGGGTTAGGGTTAGAGCCAGATGTGGAGAGGGTTAGGGTTAGAGCCAGATGTGGAGAGGGTAAGGGTTAGGGTTAGATGTGGAGAGGGTACGGGTTAGGGTTAGATGTGGAAAGGGTAAGGATTAGAGCCAGATGTGGAGAGTGTCAGGGTTAGAGCCAGATGTGGAGAGTGTTAGGGTTAGATGTGGAGAGGGTTAGGGTTAGAGCCAGATGTGGAGAGGGTAAGGGTTAGAGCCAGATGTGGAGAGTGTCAGGGTTAGAGCCAGATGTGGAGAGTGTCAGGGTTAGGGTTAGATGTGGAGAGGGTTAGGGTTAGAGCCAGATGTGGAGTGGGTAAGGGTTAGAGCCAGATGTGGAGAGGGTAAGGGTTAGAGCCAGATGTGGAGAGTGTCAGGGTTAGAGCCAGATGTGGAGAGTGTTAGGGTTAGATGTGGAGAGGGTTAGGGTTAGAGCCAGATGTGGAGAGGGTAAGGGTTAGAGCCAGATGTGGAGAGTGTCAGGGTTAGAGCCAGATGTGGAGAGTGTCAGGGTTAGGGCCAGATGTGGAGAGGGTTAGGGTTAGGGCCAGATGTGGAGAGTGTCAGGGTTAGAGCCAGATGTGGAGAGTGTCAGGGTTAGGGCCAGATGTGGAGAGGGTTAGGGTTAGAGCCAGATGTGGAGAGTGTCAGGGTTAGAGCCAGATGTGGAGAGTGTCAGGGTTAGGGTTAGATGTGGAGAGGGTTAGGGTTAGAGCCAGATGTGGAGAGGATTAGGGTTAGAGCCAGATGTGGAGAGGGTAAGGGTTAGGGTTAGATGTGGAGAGGGTAAGGGTTAGGGTTAGATGTAGAGAGGGTAAGGATTAGAGCCAGATGTGAAGAGTGTCAGGGTTAGAGCCAGATGTGGAGAGTGTTAGGGTTAGATGTGGAGAGGGTTAGGGTTATAGCCAGATGTGGAGAGGGTAAGCGTTAGGGTTAGATGTGGAGAGGGTAAGGGTCAGGGTTAGATGTGGAGAGGGCTAGGGTTAGAGCCAGATGTGGAGAGGGTAAGGGTTAGAGCCAGATGTGGAGAGTGTCAGGGTTAGAGCCAGATGTGGAGAGTGTTAGGGTTAGATGTGGAGAGGGTTAGGGTTAGAGCCAGATGTGGAGAGGGTAAGGGTTAGAGCCAGATGTGGAGCGTGTCAGGGTTAGAGCCAGATGTGGAGAGTGTCAGGGTTAGGGCCAGATGTGGAGAGGGTTAGGGTTAGGGCCAGATGTGGAGAGGGTTAGGGTTAGGGCCAGATGTGGAGAGGGTTAGGGTTAGAGCCAGATGTGGAGAGGGTAAGGGTTAGAGCCAGATGTGGAGAGTGTCAGGGTTAGAGCCAGATGTGGAGAGTGTTAGGGTTAGATGTGGAGAAGGGAATGGTTAGAGCCAGATGTGGAGAGTGTCAGGGTTAGGATTAGATGTGGAGAGGGTTAGGGTTAGAGTCAGATGTGGAGTGGGTAAGGGTTAGGGTTAGATGTGGAGAGGGTAAGGGTTAGAGCCAGATGTGGAGAGTGTCAGGGTTAGAGCCAGATGTGGAGAGTGTCAGGGTTAGGGTTAGATGTGGAGAGGGTTAGGGTTAGAGCCAGATGTGGAGAGGGTAAGGGTTAGGGTTAGATGTGGAGAGGGTAAGGGTTAGAGCCAGATGTGGAGAGGGTAAGGGTTAGAGCAAGATGTGGAGAGTGTCAGGGTTAGAGCCAGATGTGGAGAGTGTTAGGGTTAGATGTGGAGAGGGTTAGGGTTAGAGCCAGATGTGGAGAGGGTAAGCGTTAGGGTTAGATGTGGAGAGGGTAAGGGTCAGGGTTAGATGTGGAGAGGGCTAGGGTTAGAGCCAGATGTGGAGAGGGTAAGGGTTAGAGCCAGATGTGGAGAGTGTCAGGGTTAGAGCCAGATGTGGAGAGTGTTAGGGTTAGATGTGGAGAGGGTTAGGGTTAGAGCCAGATGTGGAGAGGGTAAGGGTTAGAGCCAGATGTGGAGAGTGTCAGGATTAGAGCCAGATGTGGAGAGTGTCAGGGTTAGGGCCAGATGTGGAGAGGGTTAGGGTTAGGGCCAGATGTGGAGAGGGTTAGGGTTAGGGCCAGATGTGGAGAGGGTTAGGGTTAGAGCCAGATGTGGAGAGGGTAAGGGTTAGAGCCAGATGTGGAGAGTGTCAGGGTTAGAGCCAGATGTGGAGAGTGTTAGGGTTAGATGTGGAGAGGGTAATGGTTAGAGCCAGATGTGGAGAGTGTCAGGGTTGGAGCCAGATGTGGAGAGTGTCAGGGTTAGAGCCAGATGTGGAGAGGGTTAGGGTTAGAGCCAGATGTGGAGAGTGTTAGGGTTAGATGTGGAGAGGGTAATGGTTAGAGCCAGATGTGGAGAGTGTCAGGGTTAGGATTAGATGTGGAGAGGGTTAGGGTTAGAGCCAGATGTGGAGTGGGTAAGGGTTAGGGTTAGATGTGGAGAGGGTAAGGGTTAGAGCTAGATGTGGAGAGTGTCAGGGTTAGAGCCAGATGTGGAGAGTGTCAGGGTTAGGGTTAGATGTGGAGAGGGTTAGGGTTAGAGCCAGATGTGGAGAGGGTAAGGGTTAGGGTTAGATGTGGAGAGGGTAAGGGTTAGAGCCAGATGTGGAGAGGGTAAGGGTTAGGGTTAGATGTGGAGAGGGTAAGGGTCAGGGTTAGATGTGGAGAGGGCTAGGGTTAGAGCCAGATGTGGAGAGGGTAAGGGTTAGAGCCAGATGTGGAGAGTGTCAGGGTTAGAGCCAGATGTGGAGAGTGTTAGGGTTAGATGTGGAGAGGGTTAGGGTTAGAGCCAGATGTGGAGAGGGTAAGGGTTAGAGCCAGATGTGGAGAGTGTCAGGATTAGAGCCAGATGTGGAGAGTGTCAGGGTTAGGGCCAGATGTGGAGAGGGTTAGGGTTAGGGCCAGATGTGGAGAGGGTTAGGGTTAGGGCCAGATGTGGAGAGGGTTAGGGTTAGAGCCAGATGTGGAGAGGGTAAGGGTTAGAGCCAGATGTGGAGAGTGTCAGGGTTAGAGCCAGATGTGGAGAGTGTTAGGGTTAGATGTGGAGAGGGTAATGGTTAGAGCCAGATGTGGAGAGTGTCAGGGTTGGAGCCAGATGTGGAGAGTGTCAGGGTTAGAGCCAGATGTGGAGAGGGTTAGGGTTAGGGCCAGATGTGGAGAGGGTTAGGGTTAGGGCCAGATGTGGAGAGGGTAAGGGTTAGAGCCAGATGTGGAGAGTATTAGGGTCAGATGTGGAGAGGGTTAGGGTTAGAGCCAGATGTGAAGAGGGTAAGGGTTAGAGCCAGATGTGGAGAGTGTTAGGGTTAGATGTGGAGAGGGCTAGGGTTAGAGAGAGTGTTAGGGTTAGATGTGGAGAGGGCTAGGGTTAGAGCCAGATGTGGAGAGGGTTAGGGTTAGAGCCAGATGTGGAGAGGGTTAGGGTTAGGGCCAGATGTGGAGAGTGTCAGGGTTAGAGCCAGATGTGGAGAGGGTTAGGGTTAGGGCCAGATGTGGAGAGGGCTAGGGTTAGAGCCAGATGTGGAGAGGGTAAGGGTTAGAGCCAGATGTGGAGAGTGTCAGGGTTAGAGCCAGATGTGGAGAGTGTCAGGGTTAGAGCCAGATGTGGAGAGTGTCAGGGTTAGGGTTTGATGTGGAGAGGGTTAGGGTTAGAGCCAGATGTGGAGAGTGTCAGGGTTAGAGCCAGATGTGGAGAGTGTCAGGGTTAGGGTTAGATGTGGAGAGGGTTAGGGTTAGAGCCAGATGTGGAGAGGGTTAGGGTTAGAGCCAGATGTGGAGAGGGTAAGGGTTAGGGTTAGATGTGGAGAGGGTACGGGTTAGGGTTAGATGTGGAAAGGGTAAGGATTAGAGCCAGATGTGGAGAGTGTCAGGGTTAGAGCCAGATGTGGAGAGTGTTAGGGTTAGATGTGGAGAGGGTTAGGGTTAGAGCCAGATGTGGAGAGGGTAAGGGTTAGAGCCAGATGTGGAGAGTGTCAGGGTTAGAGCCAGATGTGGAGAGTGTCAGGGTTAGGGTTAGATGTGGAGAGGGTTAGGGTTAGAGCCAGATGTGGAGTGGGTAAGGGTTAGAGCCAGATGTGGAGAGGGTAAGGGTTAGAGCCAGATGTGGAGAGTGTCAGGGTTAGAGCCAGATGTGGAGAGTGTTAGGGTTAGATGTGGAGAGGGTTAGGGTTAGAGCCAGATGTGGAGAGGGTAAGGGTTAGAGCCAGATGTGGAGAGTGTCAGGGTTAGAGCCAGATGTGGAGAGTGTCAGGGTTAGAGCCAGATGTGGAGAGTGTCAGGGTTAGGGCCAGATGTGGAGAGGGTCAGGGTTAGGGCCAGATGTGGAGAGTGTCAGGGTTAGGGCCAGATGTGGAGAGGGTTAGGGTTAGGGCCAGATGTGGAGAGGGTTAGGGTTAGAGCCAGATGTGGAGAGGGTAAGGGTTAGAGCCAGATGTGGAGAGTGTCAGGGTTAGAGCCAGATGTGGAGAGTGTTAGGGTTAGATGTGGAGAGGGTAATGGTTAGAGCCAGATGTGGAGAGTGTCAGGGTTAGGGTTAGATGTGGAGAGGGTTAGGGTTAGAGCCAGATGTGGAGTGGGTAAGGGTTAGGGTTAGATGTGGAGATGGTAAGGGTTAGAGCCAGATGTGGAGAGTGTCAGGGTTAGAGCCAGATGTGGAGAGTGTCAGGGTTAGGGTTAGATGTGGAGAGGGTTAGGGTTAGAGCCAGATGTGGAGAGGGTAAGGGTTAGGGTTAGATGTGGAGAGGGCTAGGGTTAGAGCCAGATGTGGAGAGGGTAAGGGTTAGAGCCAGATGTGGAGAGTGTCAGGGTTAGAGCCAGATGTGGAGAGTGTTAGGGTTAGATGTGGAGAGGGTTAGGGTTAGAGCCAGATGTGGAGAGGGTAAGGGTTAGGGTTAGATGTGGAGAGGGCTAGGGTTAGAGCCAGATGTGGAGAGGGTAAGGGTTAGAGCCAGATGTGGAGAGTGTCAGGGTTAGAGCCAGATGTGGAGAGTGTTAGGGTTAGATGTGGAGAGGGTTAGGGTTAGAGCCAGATGTGGAGAGGGTAAGGGTTAGAGCCAGATGTGGAGAGTGTCAGGGTTAGAGCCAGATGTGGAGAGTGTCAGGGTTAGGGCCAGATGTGGAGAGGGTTAGGGTTAGGGCCAGATGTGGAGAGGGTTAGGGTTAGGGCCAGATGTGGAAAGGGTTAGGGTTAGAGCCAGATGTGGAGAGGGTAAGGGTTAGAGCCAGATGTGGAGAGTGTCAGGGTTAGAGCCAGATGTGGAGAGTGTTAGGGTTAGATGTGGAGAGGGTAATGGTTAGAGCCAGATGTGGAGAGTGTTAGGGTTAGATGTGGAGAGGGTTAGGGTTAGAGCCAGATGTGGAGAGGGTTAGGATTAGGGCCAGATGTGGAGAGGGTTAGGGTTAGAGCCAGATGTGGAGAGTGTCAGGGTTAGAGCCAGATGTGGAGAGGGTTAGGGCCAGATGTGGAGAGGGTTAGGGTTAGGGCCAGATGTGGAGAGGGTAAGGGTTAGAGCCAGATGTGGAGAGTGTTAGGGTTAGATGTGGAGAGGGTTAGAGCCAGATGTGGAGAGGGTAAGGGTTAGAGCCAGATGTGGAGAGTGTCAGGGTTAGAGCCAAATGTGGAGAGTGTCAGGGTTAGGGTTAGATGTGGTTAGGGTTAGAGCCAGATGTGGAGAGGGTAAGGGTTAGAGCCAGATGTGGAGTGTCAGGGTTAGAGCCAGATGTGGAGAGTGTCAGGGTTAGGGCCAGATGTGGAGAGGGTTAGGGTTAGGGCCAGATGTGGAGAGGGTTAGGGTTAGGGCCAGATGTGAAGAGGGCTAGGGTTAGAGCCAGATGTGGAGAGGGTAAGGGTTAGAGCCAGATGTGGAGAGTGTCAGGGTTAGAGCCAGATGTGGAGAGTGTCAGGGTTAGATGTGGAGAGGGTAAGGGTTAGAGCCAGATGTGGAGAGTGTCAGGGTTAGGGTTTGATGTGGAGAGGGTTAGGGTTAGAGCCAGATGTTGAGAGGGTTAGGGTTAGAGCCAGATGTGGAGAGTGTCAGGGTTAGATGTGGAGAGGATAAGGGTTAGAGCCAGATGTGGAGAGTGTTAGGGTTAGAGCCAGATGTGGAGAGTGTCAGGGTTAGGGTTTGATGTGGAGAGGGTTAGGGTTAGAGCCAGATGTTGAGAGGGTTAGGGTTAGAGCCAAATGTGGAGAGTGTCAGGGTTAGAGCCAGATGTGGAGAGGATTAGGGTTAGGGCCAGATGTGGAGAGGGTAAGGGTTAGAGCCAGATGTGGAGAGGGTAAGGGTTAGAGCCAGATGTGGAGAGGGTTATGGTCAGAGCCAGATGTGGAGAGTGTCAGGGTCAGAGCCAGATGTGGAGAGGGTTAGGGTCAGAGCCAGATGTGAAAGATGTATTTCAGTTCTGAGTTTTAAGTGAATAAATTCAGAATTGTGAGATTAAATTCAGAAATTTTGACTGATGTCTTCGTCTCTGACATTAAACTCAGTTCACAGACTTTATTTCCACCTGATTCCAAAAGAAATCAACTTTTTTCAAAAGGTTTTGAGAAAGAAAATGAAAATTGATTTAATAAAATTGTGGAACAGGTTTTATATTTATTTTGTCCTGTTACAGCGTCCCATCACAGATTGAATCTAAACATCCTCCTCCAGAACCAAACCATCTTCTGCCTCCTCTGCATTCTTTATGTCATTATTCAATTATCATTTATGATGATGGAAATGTAAACAGACTTTCTATAGCTCCTTTCTAGTCTTTTGAATAATTAAAACCACATTCAACCATACTTTTTATTGATGTTCTTAAACGAGCGAGTTTGTTCAGGTGGAGCTGAAAGGTGAACACCTCAACATGGCTAAAATCTCAGAGAGCGGTAAGAAGCAAAGGAAGAACTGGACCTTGATGTGGAGCGTACTGACCTCAGACCGACTGCTGTTCTATAAAGAGAAACAACAAGAAACTAGCCTGGTAAATAGAAATACTTTATCTCTACTTTAGATCTTCTTTATCTCATCTTTATCTCTGTTTTATGAAATGAGACAACACAAGGCTGGTTACCACAATGAGCATCTGAGGAGATCAGACAGTCATAGTCAAACATAGACTCCAGAGGCCTTAATGTTACAACCGCACAATGTTATTCAGAAGTTTAAAGCCCATGGTCACTGGAACAGGACGATTGTAGCGAAGGATTGTTCGAATGGTGGAGAAAGTACAGATTCAAGCTGACCTTCAGACAAACAAGGAACAACCGTCCTAACTCCCACCGTCCTTCGCCAACTCAATGAAACAGGGTTGTATGGTAGGAGACACAGGAGGACCCCACTGCTGAGAGACAGACACAAGTAAGCCCAGCTGGACTTTACCAACACATAACAACAACAAGCCAAAATCCTTCTGGGACAATGTCCTGTGGACAGATGAGACCAAATTAGAGCTTTCTGGTAAATTGCATAAACTCTATGTTTACAAAAAAAGAGAAAACCAACAGTGAAACATGGAGGAGGCTCACTGATGATCTCAGGTTGCTTTGGTTCCTCTGGTACTGACCTAACCCTAACCCTCTGGTACTGACCTAACCCTAACCCTCTGGTACTGAGGTCCTTGAATCTGTGCGTGGCATCATGAAATCAGGAGATTACCAAAATATTTTGGAGCGTAATGTTCCACCCTGTGTCACAAAGCTGTGTCTCCGTTAAAAGTCACTAGTCCTCCAGCAGGACAACGACCCAAAACAAACATTAAACATGCTGGACTGTTGTATAGTGGCCAGCAATGAGTCCACACATGAATCCCATTGAATACCCGTAGAAAAGATCTGACAGAGCTAGTTCTTAGAGAGGTGTAGGAATCTCACCGACGTCTGAAGGAAGCAGTTATTCTATATTTCACCTCTGAACTTATGTCCACCTTCTCTGTGTTCAGAAACCAGGAGGTAAGACAGACGTGGTTCAGCTGTGTGGAGCAGTTATTGAATGGACAACAGAGAAGTCCAGCAGGAAAAATGTTTTCCAGGTAACAAACAAGTACACACACTTCACACACACTTCACACACACTTCACACACACTTCACACACACTTCCACATACTTCACACACACTTCCACACACTTTACAAACACTTCACACACACTTTACAAACACTTCACACACACTTCCACACACTTTACAAACACTTCACACACACTTTACAAACACTTCACACACACTTCCACACACTTCACACACACTTTACAAACACTTCACACACACTTCCACACACTTCACACACACTTTACAAACACTTCACACACACTTCCACACACTTCACACACACTTCACACACACTTCAAACTGCCATACATGTTTCTACACTGAAGCTGCTGTTTGTCTTAAACTTGGATGAGTCCTGTTTCTCTCCCATGTTATGTGTCCTTATATCTGCTATACTATATATGTATAGCAGATATAAGACACATAACATATATATATATATATATGTATATATATATATATACTGTATCTGCACTATAGAAACAGAAACACAAAGTCTGACTCTCTTCTTTATTTGGATCTCTATAAGCCTCAAAGGCCCCATCCTTAAATAAAGGATTTATATAATAGAATAATAGAATCTCCATTGAACCTGACAGAAAGGATTTAGAGTTGACTATCGGCTGACATGTTCACTTTGAACAGGAAGATCCAGTTTACAGATGGAAGTGAATGATTTTCTCACTGACTGGCATAAACTGGGAGTAATTATTTATTTATTATTTGTATTCCTATTTCTCTTTTTGTTCATTTAAATGTATATATTTTGACCTGTTACAAACACGTTTTCCTCTTTTCCAGATCACAACAAACACAGGAAGTGAGTACCTCCTTCAGGCCGACAGTTACTCCACCGCCAGTAAATGGTACGACGCCATCAGAAGGGCTGTTGACTCTTCAGTAAGAACTCACCACCTTATAATATACTTATACGACCTTAAACTGGCTATTGCTTTCAATATATGTGTCTTAATTGTTTACAAAATGTCCATACCAGTTTCTCAGAGTCCAAAACCCAAAGATGTTCAGTTTACTGTGATCTGAAAACCCCTAACCTGATCCTCTTCAGATTATTAATGAAATAAAAGCCTTTCTGGGATTGGTTCTAACTCTTTTTCTTTTCAGACTAAACTTCCTCTGCAGAGATCAAACAGCACAGAATACCTGCCCAGACACTGCTCCCTACCTGGATACGGCTCCGCCTCCCCCAACGCCAAGCAACGCAACCCCGTCAACAGACGCTCCCTCAGTGAGTAACTCACCAAACCCGCTATTACTAGATATTATTAATCAGCTGCTTGCAGTCCTTTAAACTGGATATGATCAAACGTACTGAAAAACACACAGAGCCTCGCTTGAAGTCCCGCCTTTTCTTCTGTAACATGGTGATGTCACCAAGTAACACATTTGAATAATACCTGCCTAGCGGCTCGTTTGGCTCGCCCTCAAACAAAGCTAGTTAGAGCAGAGCTGGAGCGGAGTCCGAAGAGTTCGGTTCGGTTGACCAATCACAACAGTGGGCCAGCTGACTAAACATAGCAGACTGAACTCAAACAGAGTGCTTCAGACAGACGGTGAAAATAGATGCTGCAGCACAGTCGGTATGAGAAAACTAATAATAATAGCATGTAAACAGGTTGTAGCAGAAACCCAAAATGAAACTATGAACCTGAAAATGAGCTTAATAGCTCCTGTTAACACCTCAGCTCCTAACTGTTAACAACTCAGCTCCTAACTGTTAACAACTCAGCTCCTCTTTAACACCTCAGCTCCTAACTGTTAACAACTCAGCTCCTCTTTAACACCTCAGCTCCTAACTGTTAACAACTCAGCTCCTAACCGTTAACAACTCAGCTCCTCTTTAACACCTCAGCTCCTCACTGTTAACACCTCAGCTCCTAACTGTTAACAACTCAGCTCCTAACTGTTAACAACTCAGTTACTAACTGTTAACAACTCAGCTCCTAACTGTTAACACCTCAGCTCCTAACTGTTAACAACTCAGCTCCTAACTGTTAACACCTCAGCTCCTAACTGTTAACAACTCAGCTCCTCTTTAACACCTCAGCTCCTAACTGTTAACAACTCAGCTCCTAACCGTTAACAACTCAGCTCCTCTTTAACACCTCAGCTCCTCACTGTTAACACCTCAGCTCCTAACTGTTAACAACTCAGCTCCTAACTGTTAACAACTCAGTTACTAACTGTTAACAACTCAGTTCCTAACTGTTGATAACTCAGTTCCTAACTGTTAACAACTCAGCTCCTAACTGTTAACACCTCAGCTCCTAACTGTTAACAACTCAGCTCCTCTTTAAAACCTCAGCTCCTAACTGTTAACAACTCAGCTCCTAACCGTTAACAACTCAGCTCCTCTTTAACACCTCAGCTCCTCACTGTTAACACCTCAGCTCCTAACTGTTAACAACTCAGCTCCTAACTGTTAACACCTCAGCTCCTAACTGTTAACACCTCAGCTCCTAACTGTTAACAACTCAGCTCCTAACTGTTAACAATTCAGTTCCTAACTGTTAACAACTCAGTTCCTAACTGTTAACAACTCAGCTCTTAACTGTTAACACCTCAGCTCCTAACTGTTAACAACTCAGCTCCTAACTGTTAACACCTCAGCTCCTAACTGTTAACAACTCAGCTCCTCTTTAACACCTCAGCTCCTAACTGTTAACAACTCAGCTCCTCTTTAACACCTCAGCTCCTAACTGTTAACAACTCAGCTCCTAACTGTTAACAACTCAGTTCCTAACTGTTAACAACTCAGCTCCTAACTGTTAACAACTCAGTTCCTAACTGTTAACACCTCAGCTCCTAACTGTTAACAACTCAGCTCCTAACTGTTAACACCTCAGCTCCTAACTGTTAACAACTCAGCTCCTCTTTAACACCTCAGCTCCTAACTGTTAACAACTCAGCTCCTCTTTAACACCTCAGCTCCTAACTGTTAACAACTCAGCTCCTAACTGTTAACAACTCAGTTCCTAACTGTTAACAACTCAGCTCCTAACTGTTAACAACTCAGTTCCTAACTGTTAACAACTCAGCTCCTAACTGTTAACAACTCAGCTCCTAACTGTTAACACCTCAGCTCCTAACTGTTAACACCTCAGTTCCTAACTGTTAACACCTCAGCTCCTAACTGTTAACAACTCAGCTCCTCTTTAACACCTCAGCTCCTAACTGTTAACAACTCAGCTCCTAACTGTTAACAACTCAGTTCCTAACTGTTAACACCTCAGCTCCTAACTGTTAACAACTCAGCTCCTCTTTAACACCTCCACTCCTAACTGTTAACAACTCAGCTCCTCTTTAACACCTCAGCTCCTAACTGTTAACAACTCAGCTCCTAACTGTTAACACCTCAGCTCCTAACTGTTAACAACTCAGCTCCTAACTGTTAACACCTCAGCTCCTAACTGTTAACAACTCAGCTCCTCTTTAACACCTCAGCTCCTAACTGTTAACAACTCAGCTCCTAACTGTTAACAACTCAGCTCCTCTTTAACACCTCAGCTCCTAACTGTTAACAACAACCCTGTTTAGTTTCAATCTCACAAACTGTTGTTTTCAGACGCAGCAGGCAGCTACCTTCACAATAAAGATTCTAAAAAACCTATTGTACATTACCTGGTCAGGTACTCTGTATACTACCTGGTCAGGTACTCCGTATACTACCTGGTCAGGTACTCTGTACACTACCTGGTCAGGTACTCTGTACACTACCTGGTCAGGTACTCTGTACACTACCTGGTCAGGTACTCTGTATACTACCTGGTCAGGTACTCTGTACACTACCTGGTCAGGTACTCTGTACACTACCTGGTCAGGTACTCTGTACACTACCTGGTCAGGTACTCTGTATACTACCTGGTCAGGTACTCTGTACACTACCTGGTCAGGTACTCTGTATACTACCTGGTAAGGTACTCCATATACTACCTGGTCAGGTACTCTGTACACTACCTGGTCAGGTACTCTGTTCACTACCTGGTCAGGTACTCCGTATACTACCTGGTCAGGTACTCTGTACACTACCTGGTCAGGTACTCCGTATACTACCTGGTCAGGTACTCCGTATACTACCTGGTCAGGTACTCTGTATATTACCTGGTCAGGTACTCCGTATAATACCTGGTCAGGTACTCTGTATACTACCTGGTCAGGTACTCTGTTCACTACCTGCTCAGGTACTCTGTTCACTACCTGCTCAGGTACAATGTTCACTACCTGCTCAGGTACTCTGTTCACTACCTGCTCAGGTACTCTGTTCACTACCTGCTCAGGTACTCTGTACACTACCTGCTCAGGTATCCTGTTCACTACCTGCTCAGGTACTTTGTTCACTACCTGCTCAGGTACTCTGTTCACTACCTGCTCAGGTACAATGTTCACTACCTGCTCAGGTACTCTGTACACTACCTGGTCAGGTACTCTGTTCACTACCTGCTCAGGTACTCTGTACACTACCTGGTCAGGTACTCTGTTCACAACCTGCTCAGGTACTCTGTTCACTACCTGCTCAGGTACTCTGTACACTACCTGGTCAGGTACTCTGTTCACTACCTGTTCAGGTACACTGTTCACTACCTGCTCAGGTACTCTGTTCACTACCTGCTCAGCAGCAAACAGCAGACAGACTCAAGTAGAAACTAGCTGGTGAAAATAGCGGAACATTTAGTAGCTAAAGAGACAGATATTTCCATCAGTAGTTGGTGAAGACCAAAAACAGAGCTAAAAGAGAGAGAATATTGGACTGACTTTCATCAGGTGGAGACAAACACAAAGCCTCTGAATGAATGATCATCTGTAGCTGCTGGATGTGGATCGTTCTGCTGGAAACAAATGGACAAAATCTTAATTATTTCAGGGTTAATGTTCATGTTTTTCTGCAGGTATGTTCAGCAGCTCCAAGCTGAAACACAGCACCTCCGACAGCGCCGACAAGAATGGAGTGAAGAACAGACTGAAGAAGTTCATTACCAGACGTCCATCCATGAAGACTCTGCAGGAGAAAGGCCTCATCAAAGGTTTCCTCTTTTTCTTATATATAAACAGTTTTAAGGATGTTCCCAGCCTCCTCTTCCACTCTGTGTGACAGTATCATATTTATTATATTTTCTGTATCATGTTTTTGCAGCTCTACATTGAACTTCTCGGATGTTTCCATTCAGTGAAAATGTCTTGTTTGATTTTGAAATATTCTATATTAATGTCTGCTGCATCATTTCAGACACATTTCATCAAAACAACACATCCAACTTTGAGATTACTACTAGAGTATAAATAAAGTTTTGGGGGTTTGAATAAAGTTTTCACAACAGATCAGAGAGGTTTTCAGAAGTATAAACTGGTATCTGCATTATCTTGGTTAACAATTAGTCATCAAAACTTTTGTAACATTAGTCATTAAACATGTTGTAACAATAACGATTAGTCATTAAATATATGACAATAACAATTAGTTATCAAAACTTTTGTAACATTAGTCACTAAGCCTGTTGTAACAATAACAATTAGTCCTTAAATATGTAACAATAATGATTCGTCATTAAATATGTAACAATAACAATTAGTGATAAAAACTTTTGTAACAGTCATTAAATATTTAACAATAACAATTAGTCATTAAACCTGTTGTAACATTAGTCATGAAACCTGTTGTAACAATAACAATTAGTCATGAAACCTGTTGTAACAATAACGATTAGTCATTAAATATGTAACAATAGCGATTAGTCATTAAAACTATTTTAACATTAATCATTAAACCTGTTGTAACAATAACAATTAGTCATTAAATATGTAATAATAACAATTAGTCATTAAATATGTAACAATAACAATTAGTCATTAGCAATTAGTCATTAAATATGTAACAATAACAATTAATTATTAAATATGTAACAATTAGTCATTAAATATGTAACAATAACAATTAGTCCTTAAACCTTTTGCAATATTAACTAGAGGCTATCTTGCGCGGTTCACATCCATCTTCGAACAGGCTGAGTTCGAAGATGGATGTGATAGCCTAGATAGCCTCTAGTTAATATTGCAAAAGGTTTAAGGACTAATTGTCCTAATTTTGATCTCAACTACACACCTGTAAAGTTTTCATGACTTTCATGATCTTGCACGGTTGTGACGCTATCGCATTGACAAAAGTTGTCTACAGATAGACAGACAGACATATAAACACCTGGCAAAGTACTCAAATCTAACTTTAAAAAAAAAAAAAAAAAACTCAAAACCTCCTCTGTGGTAGTTTCTGCTACAGTAGGTGTCCACATGGTAGGACCACATTATGCCATGATGACAACATCAAGTTGAAACAAAGTGAAACAAAGTGAAACAAAGTGAAACAAAGTGAAACAAGGTGAAACAAAGTGAAACAAGGTGAAACAAGGTTAAACAAGGTGAAACAAGTTGAAACAAGTTGAAACAAGTTGAAACAAGGTGAAACAAGTTGAAACGAGGTGAAACAAGTTGAAACAAGGTGAAACAAGGTGAAACAAGTTGAAACAAAGTGAAACAAGGTGAAACAAGTTGAAACAAAGTGAAACAAGTTGAAACAAAGTGAAACAAAGTGAAACAAGGTGAAACAAAGTGAAACAAGGTGAAACAAGTTGAAACAAGGTTAAATAAGGTGAAACAAGTTGAAACAAGGTGAAACAAGTTGAAACGAGGTTAAACAAGTTGAAACAAGTTGAAACAAGGTTAAACAAGGTGAAACAAGGTTAAACAAGTTGAAACAAGGTTAAACAAGGTGAAACAAGTTGAAACGAGGTTAAACAAGTTGAAACAAGTTGAAACAAGGTTAAACAAGGTGAAACAAGGTTAAACAAGTTGAAACAAGGTTAAACAAGGTGAAACAAGTTGAAACAACGTGAAACAAGTTGAAACGAGGTTTAACCTCGTTTCAACTTGTTTCAACTTGTTTCAACTTGTTTAACCTTGTTTCAACTTGTTTCAACTTGTTTCAACTTGTTTAACAAGGTGAAACAAGTTGAAACGAGGTTAAACAAGTTGAAACAAGGTGAAACAAGTTGAAACGAGGTTAAACAAGTTGAAACAAGGTGAAACAAGTTGAAACGAGGTTAAACAAGTTGAAACAAGGTGAAACAAGTTGAAACGAGGTTAAACAAGTTGAAACAAGTTGAAACAAGGTTAAACAAGGTGAAACAAGGTTAAACAAGTTGAAACAAGGTTAAACAAGGTGAAACAAGTTGAAACGAGGTTAAACAAGTTGAAACAAGTTGAAACAAGGTTAAACAAGGTGAAACAAGGTTAAACAAGTTGAAACAAGGTTAAACAAGGTGAAACAAGTTGAAACAACGTGAAACAAGTTGAAACGAGGTTTAACCTCGTTTCAACTTGTTTCAACTTGTTTCAACTTGTTTAACCTTGTTTCAACTTGTTTCAACTTGTTTCAACTTGTTTAACAAGGTGAAACAAGTTGAAACGAGGTTAAACAAGTTGAAACAAGGTGAAACAAGTTGAAACGAGGTTAAACAAGTTGAAACAAGGTGAAACAAGTTGAAACGAGGTTAAACAAGTTGAAACAAGGTTAAACAAGTTGAAACGAGGTTAAACAAAGTGAAACAAGGTGAAACAAGGTTAAACAAGTTGAAACAAGGTTAAACAAGTTGAAACGAGGTTAAACAAAGTGAAACAAGGTGAAACAAGTTGAAACGAGGTTAAACAGGTTGAAACGAGGTTAAACAAAGTGAAACAAGGTGAAACAAGGTGAAACAAGGTGAAACAAGTTGAAACAAAGTGAAACAAGGTGAAACAAGTTGAAACAACGTGAAACAAGTTGAAACGAGGTTAAACAAGTTGAAACAAGTTGAAACAAGTTGAAACAAGTTGAAACAACGTGAAACAAGTTGAAACGAGGTTAAACAAGTTGAAACAAGTTGAAACAAGGTGAAACAAGTTGAAACGAGGTTAAACAAGTTGAAACAAGGTTAAACAAGTTGAAACGAGGTTAAACAAGTTGAAACGAGGTTAAACAAAGTGAAACAAGGTGAAACAAGTTGAAACGAGGTTAAACAAGTTGAAACGAGGTTAAACAAAGTGAAACAAGGTGAAACAAGGTGAAACAAGGTGAAACAAGTTGAAACAAAGTGAAACAAGGTGAAACAAGTTGAAACAAGGTGAAACAAGTTGAAACGAGGTTAAACAAGTTGAAACAAGGTTAAACAAGTTGAAACAACGTGAAACAAGTTGAAACGAGGTTAAACAAGTTGAAACAAGTTGAAACAAGGTGAAACAAGTTGAAACGAGGTTAAACAAGTTGAAACAAGTTGAAACAAGGTGAAACAAGTTGAAACAACGTGAAACAAGTTGAAACGAGGTTAAACAAGTTGAAACAAGTTGAAACAAGGTGAAACAAGTTGAAACGAGGTTAAACAAGTTGAAACAAGGTTAAACAAGTTGAAACGAGGTTAAACAAGTTGAAACGAGGTTAAACAAAGTGAAACAAGGTGAAACAAGTTGAAACAACGTGAAACAAGTTGAAACGAGGTTAAACAAGTTGAAACAAGTTGAAACAAGGTGAAACAAGTTGAAACGAGGTTAAACAAGTTGAAACAAGGTTAAACAAGTTGAAACAAGGTGAAACAAGTTGAAACAAAGTGAAACAAGTTGAAACGAGGTTAAACAAGTTGAAACAAGTTGAAACAAGGTGAAACAAGTTGAAACAACGTGAAACAAGTTGAAACGAGGTTAAACAAGTTGAAACAAGTTGAAACAAGGTGAAACAAGTTGAAACGAGGTTAAACAAGTTGAAACAAGGTTAAACAAGTTGAAACGAGGTTAAACAAGTTGAAACGAGGTTAAACAAAGTGAAACAAGGTGAAACAAGTTGAAACGAGGTTAAACAAGTTGAAACGAGGTTAAACAAAGTGAAACAAGGTGAAACAAGGTGAAACAAGTTGAAACAAAGTGAAACAAGGTGAAACAAGTTGAAACAAGGTGAAACAAGTTGAAACGAGGTTAAACAAGTTGAAACAAGTTGAAACAAGGTGAAACAAGTTGAAACAACGTGAAACAAGTTGAAACGAGGTTAAACAAGTTGAAACAAGTTGAAACAAGGTGAAACAAGTTGAAACGAGGTTAAACAAGTTGAAACAAGGTTAAACAAGTTGAAACGAGGTTAAACAAAGTGAAACAAGGTGAAACAAGTTGAAACGAGGTTAAACAAGTTGAAACGAGGTTAAACAAAGTGAAACAAGGTGAAACAAGTTGAAACAAAGTGAAACAAGTTGAAACAAGGTGAAACAAGGTGAAACAAGGTGAAACAAGTTGAAACAAGGTGAAACAAGGTGAAACAAGGTGAAACAAGGTGAAACAAGGTGAAATCTATACCAGTCATATGCTGTCTGTGGTACTGATTGATGTTAATGTTCTAATTTCCATCTCAGATCGGGTTTTCGGCTGCCATCTGTTGACACTCTGTGAACGTGAAGGAACCACAGTGCCGAGGTTCACTCAGATCTGTTTGGACGCCATTGAGAAGCGAGGTAGGTTGACTAACGGCCGCTGATGAAAGGTAAAACACTTCCTACAGAGATTAGAAGATGTGTGTGGTTTGGTTTCTGTCTTTCTGAGGCCTCATCGAGCATAGTACATTAACTCTAAATGCCTTCTTTAACATTTTCTTTTAGTCCAAATAAAAAACCTTAAAGCTAGGGTTGGTATCTTGAGAAGTGTACGCTAGATTTTTAAAAATGATCCAAACTAAAAACCAGCCCAGTGTTTCCAACTCTTTTTCAATGAAAGTAGCCAGCAGCACCAGCTCCAGAAGTAGGGATGCACCGATCCTATGAGTACCGATCCGATACCATTGTTTCATTAATAAGCTGTATGCCTCACTGTGTGGAAGTGACTTGGATCATTCTGTTATATGTAAGGCAACTATTTGAGTCAGTATCGGCCCGATATCTGATCCGGTATCGTTATCGGTGCATCCCGGTCCAAAGGTCCCAAAATCTAGAGAGAAAGTCACCAAGTCATCAACACCGACAGTCCGTCCTTTCAGGCCTTCCTCCAAAGACACTCCCCCAACACTATAATTAGGTAGGTAGACAGGTAGACAGGTAGGTAGACAGGTAGATAGACAGGTAGATAGACAGGTAGACAGTTAGACAGGTAGGTAGACAGGTAAGTAAACAGGTAGGTAGACAGGTAGACATGAAGACAGGTAGATAGACAGATAGACAGGTAGACAGGTAGGTAGACAGGTAGGTAAACAGGTAGACAGGAAGACAGGTAGGTACGCAGGTAGGTAGGCAGGTAGATAGACAGGTAGACAGTTAGACAGGTAGGTAGACAGGTAAGTAAACAGGTAGGTAGACAGGTAGACATGAAGACAGGTAGATAGACAGATAGACAGGTAGGTAGACAGGTAGGTATGCAGGTAGGTAGACAGGTAGGTAGACAGGTAGACAGGAAGACAGGTAGATAGACAGATAGACAGGTAGACAGGTAGGTAGACAGGTAGGTAAACAGGTAGACAGGAAGACAGGTAGGTACGCAGGTAGGTAGACAGGTAGGTAGACAGGTAGGTATGCAGGTAGGTAGGCAGGTAGGTAGACAGGTAGGTAGACAGGTAGGTATGCAGGTAGGCAGGTAGACAGGAAGACAGGTAGATAGACAGGTAGACAGGTAGGTAGACAGGTAGGTAAACAGGTAGACAGGAAGACAGGTAGGTACGCAGGTAGGTAGACAGGTAGGTAGACAGGTAGGTATGCAGGTAGGTAGGCAGGTAGGTAGACAGGTAGACAGGAAGACAGGTAGATAGACAGGTAGACAGGTAGGTAGACAGGTAGGTAGACAGGTAGGTAAACAGGTAGACAGGAAGACAGGTAGGTACGCAGGTAGGTAGGCAGGTAGATAGACAGGTAGACAGTTAGACAGGTAGGTAGACAGGTAAGTAAACAGGTAGGTAGACAGGTAGACATGAAGACAGGTAGATAGACAGATAGACAGGTAGGTAGACAGGTAGGTATGCAGGTAGGTAGACAGGTAGGTAGGAAGACAGGTAGATAGACAGATAGACAGGTAGACAGGTAGGTAGACAGGTAGGTAAACAGGTAGACAGGAAGACAGGTAGGTACGCAGGTAGGTAGACAGGTAGGTAGACAGGTAGGTATGCAGGTAGGTAGGCAGGTAGGTAGACAGGTAGACAGGAAGACAGGTAGATAGACAGGTAGACAGGTAGGTAGACAGGTAGGTAGGCAGGTAGGTAGACAGGTAGGTAGACAGGTAGGTAGACAGGTAGGTAGGCAGGTAGGTAGACAGGGAGGTAGGCAGGTAGGTAGACAGGTAGGTAGACAGGTAGGTAGGCAGGTAGGTAGACGGGTAGGTAGACAGGTAGTTAGACAGGTAGGTAGACAGGTAGGTAGGCAGGTAGACAGGTAGGTAGGCAGGTAGGTAGACAGGTAGGTAGACAGCTAGGTAGGCAGGTAGACAGGAAGACAGGTAGATAGACAGGTAGACAGGTAGACAGGTACACAGGTAGGTAGACAGGAAGACAGGTAGATAGACTGGTAGATAGACAGGTAGGTAGGTAGGTAGGCAGGTAGGTAGGCAGGTAGGTAGACAGGTAGGTAGACAGGTAGGTAGGCAGGTAGGTAGACAGGTATTTACCATCTATAAATGATGGTTATTATAAAGCTACCAACCGGAGTTTTAACCTTCTCTCTAAATAAAACGAAACCATGACAACAATCAGAAGGTCAACCTTGGCCACCTGGTGGACGAAGTAATACGGTGTTAGGGTTAACCCCCTCCCACTCTTAGTACAGAGCACACCTGCCAGATGAGGGTTAGGGTTAGATCTTCTTTAGATCAGTATTTCTACAGACTGAAGTCCGTTTGGGTTTTGTTTCATCGACTGTGTGTTTATGGTTTCAGGTCTGGAGGTCGACGGGATCTACAGAGTTAGTGGAAATCTGGCCACAGTCCAGAAACTTCGCTTCATCGTCGATCAGGGTCAGTTCAACACAAACTGTCTCCTACAATTATTACATTTAAATTCTATTAATTTACAACAGGACATCTGTTTGAACAGAAACATAACTGCATCAGGATTCTGTTGCATCAACATAATGATGAAATATTGATAATATATCCGTTAATCTAGTTCTCACATCGTACGCTCGTATCAAACAGATCCTATATATAGATATATCTATAGGATCTATATAGATAGATGATGAAGGTTTTTCTAGTCACCACTCTTTGTTCAGTAAAGATGGTTAATTATTGAACTAGTCAAGCATGAGTTAATGTTTTCAACATTTAACCAAAAACACAGTATTTAGTTTTCAGAGTTTTGTAAATTCAAATTTTGATGTGATAAAAGCAAATGTAAAATACTGTAAATACTCAGAGCGATCTGAGTCCAGCTCATCAGCTAAACGATGTAAACATAATTAAATGATCCTCTGTCCCCCCAGAGGAGGACCTGGACCTGGACCACAGTCAGTGGGAGGACATCCATGTCATCACCGGAGCCCTCAAGATGTTTTTCCGGGAACTACCTGAGCCACTATTCCCCTTCAGGTTCTTCCAGCCGTTTGTTGAGGCCGTCAGTGAGTCAAACCCTCATACTCATATCTTTACTGGCTGCCTGCAGCGTATATATATATATATATTTATTTATTTATAGGATCCACTTTAACACTCTCACTCTGACTTACATAGCATTACAGTCATTACACACATTAAACCTGTTAAACTACAATACTATACACATGGAAAACTGTTGCTGTTTTTTCTCTAAACAGAGATTAAAGAAACCAAACACAAAGTTCAGGCTGTGAAGAAACTGGTCCAGGAACTGCCCAAACCCAACCAGGACACCATGAAGGTGCTCTTCAGCCACCTGCACAGGTACGCCTACGTACACCTGAACCACACCTGAAGACTCAGTAGAAAGAACACAAAGTCAACCAGCTGAAAACATTTTAGTCACATTAAGTACTATTTAAGAAATCATTAGCCGAGCCATTGGTCAATCCACAGGAAATTAAATTAGTAATTACTTATATTTAATACACTCACATTTATGAGTCAATCTTTTATCCCATAAGGACTATTTCATGGGTTAGGGACTATTTTCATGGGTTAGGGACTATTTAATGGGTTAGGGACTATTTAATGGGTTAGGGACTATTTCATGGGTTAGGGTTAGGGACTATTTAATGGGTTAGGGTTAGGGACTATCTAATAGGTTAGGGTTAGGGAAAATTTAATGGGTTAGGGTTAGGGACTATTTAATGGGTTAGGGACTATTTAATGGGTTAGGGACAATTTAATGGGTTAGGGTTAGGGGCTATTTAATGGGTTAGGGACTATTTAATGGGTTAGGGACTACTTAATGGGTTAGGGTTAGGGACTATTTAATGGGTTAGGGTTAGGGACTATTTAATGGGTTAGGGTTAGGGACTATTTAATGGGTTAGGGTTAGGGAAAATTTAATGGGTTAGGGTTAGGGACTATTTAATGGGTTAGGGACTATTTAATGGGTTAGGGACAATTTAATGGGTTAGGGTTAGGGGCTATTTAATGGGTTAGGGACTATTTAATGGGTTAGGGACTACTTAATGGGTTAGGGTTAGGGACTATTTAATGGGTTAGGGTTAGGGACTATTTAATGGGTTAGGGTTAGGGACTATTTAATGGGTTAGGGTTAGGGACTATTTAATGGGTTAGGGACTATTTAATGGGTTAGGGACAATTTAATGGGTTAGGGTTAGGGGCTATTTAATGGGTTAGGGACTATTTAATGGGTTAGGGACAATTTAATGGGTTAGGGTTAGGGGCTATTTAATGGGTTAGGGACTATTTAATGGGTTAGGGACTACTTAATGGGTTAGGGTTAGGGACTATTTAATGGGTTAGGGACTATTTAATGGGTTAGGGTTAGGGACTATTTAATGGGTTAGGGACTATTTAATGGGTTAGGGTTAGGGACTATTTAATGGGTTAGGGACTATTTAATGGGTTAGGGACAATTTAATGGGTTAGGGTTAGGGACTATTTAATGGGTTAGGGACTATTTAATGGGTTAGGGTTAGGGACTATTTAATGGGTTAGGGTTAGGGACTATTTAATGGGTTAGGTTTAGGGACTATTTAATGGGTTAAGGTTAGGGACTATTTCATGGGTTAGGGACTATTTCATGGGTTAGGGTTAGGGACTATTTAATGGGTTAGGGTTAGGGACTATTTCATGGGTTAGGGTTAGGGACTATTTCATGGGTTAGGGTTAGGGACTATTTCATGGGTTAGGGACTATTTCATGGGTTAGGGTTAGGGACTATTTAATGGGTTAGGGTTAGGGACTATTTCATGGGTTAGGGTTAGGGACTATTTAATGGGTTAGGGTTAGGGACTATTTAATGGGTTAGGGTTAGGGACTATTTAATGGGTTAGGGTTAGGGACTATTTAATGGGTTAGGGTTAGGGACTATTTCATGGGTTAGGGACTATTTAATGGGTTAGGGTTAGGGACTATTTAATGGGTTAGGGTTAGGGACTATTTCATGGGTTAGGGTTAGGGACTATTTAATGGGTTAGGGACTATTTCATGGGTTAGGGTTAGGGACTATTTCATGGGTTAGGGTTAGGGACTATTTAATGGGTTAGGGTTAGGGACTATTTCATGGGTTAGGGTTAGGGACTATTTAATGGGTTAGGGTTAAGGACTATTTAATGGGTTAGGGACTATTTAATGGGTTAGGGTTAGGGACTATTTAATGGGTTAGGGTTAGGGACTATTTTCATGGGTTAGGGTTAGGGACTATTTAATGGGTTAGGGTTAGGGACTGTTTTCATGGGTTAGGGTTAGGGACTATTTAATGGGTTAGGGTTAGGGACTGTTTTCATGGGTTAGGGTTAGGGACTATTTAATGGGTTAGGGTTAGGGACTATTTTCATGGGTTAGGGTTAGGGTTAGGGTTAGGGACTATTTAATGGGTTAGGGTTAGGGACTATTTTCATGGGTTAGGGTTAGGGTTAGGGTTAGGGTTAGGGACATTTCAAAGTTACAATCAGTGATAGAAGTTCTAAGAACATAGTAAACACTGGAAAACCAGCAGTAACTTCACCACCATGTATCAGTAGTTGGCTGTTAATTGTAGGGTTGCTGGTTTGATTCTCTGCACCTCCTGTCCACCCGTTAAATTGCCGTTGAGCAAGACATTGAGGCACAAACTGCTCCTCATATATAAATCACATTGTGAAGTATTTTTATATAATATATACTGTATTATGCTGTATATTGCTGTGTAGTGTACCTTAAGTAAAATTGAAAGTACAATAAAAGTACTCATTGATACTCGGTTGTTGTCAGAGACTGACATTGCCATCCATCGTGCATTTGTTAAATAACTTGTATTAATTTAAATTTACTTGTAAATTATGTTCCGTGTTTCTCTTCAGTTGTTTTTTAGGGCTGTCAATCGATTCAAATAGTAAATCGTGATTAATCGTAAATTAATCACACATTTTAATCCGTTTTAAATTAACCTTAAAGGGACAAATATGCTGCTTTATGTAAATGTATGTATATATTTATTATTGTAAATCAATTAACAACACAAATCAATAACAGATATTGATCCAGAAACCCTCACAGGTACTGCATTCAGCATAAAACAATATGCTCCAATCATAACATGGCAAACTGCAGCCCAACAGGCAACAACAGCTGTCAGTGTGTCAGTGTGCTGACTTGACTATGACTTGCCCCAAACTGCATGTGATGATCATAAAGTGGGCATGTCTGTAAAGGGGAGACTCGTGGGTACCCAGAGAACCCATTTACATTCACTGATCTGGAGGTCAGAGGTCAAGGGACCCCTTTGAACATGGACATGACAGTTTTACCTCGACAACATTTAGTGTAAGTTTGGAGCGTTATTTAACCTCCTTCATGACCAGCTAGTCTGACATGGTTGGTACCGATGGATTCATCAGGTTCTCTAGTTTCATATGATACCAGGATCTATATATATATATATATATATATATATATATATATAGGTATATATATATACATGATACCAGTATCTTTACTCTAGCTTTAAAACTGAGCCGTTACAACCTAAAAATCACAAGTTGCGTTAATGCTTTAAAGAAATTAGCAGCATTAAAACTAATTTGTGTGAACACATTATTGCGTTAACTTTGACAGCCCTATATAGTTTTTTTTTCCTTCTGTTGTTTTTCAGAGTTCTGGCCTTTTCCAGGAAGAACCTGATGTCCACTCAGGGCATCGGCATCGTGTTCGGCCCAACGCTGATGTGGCCTGAGCTGGACGCAGGAAATATGGCCGTCAACATGGTCTACCAGAACCAGATCATCGAGTTCATCCTCATCGAGAGCCGAGAAATCTTCAACCTGGACAGGAAGTAAAGTGTCCTGAGGTGGAACCGACCATCTGACGGGCTCATATTTAAACAGTCTTTGTTTTTGGCTGGATTGTTAACAATAAACGGATGGTTTCTGATCAATACAAAGTTTGAAGACAATAGTTTTCTAATTAACACAAACAGATCAATAATTACATTTTTGATTTGAAGATAAAACTACAGCTAGGGCTCTCTTCTTTTTTTAGTTTGAACATCTGCATTCAACACAGGATAGTCAGAGTTCTTATTGATTCAACCTCATCAGTACCGTTCATATATTACAAAGTACAGACAGTTCAATTAAATTCAACTGCACAGGGTCGATACCGCATATGGCACCCTCTGTTCTTCAACCTCAATTCAGACAATGTCAAAGGTAACTCTTTATTGTAACCCTCAATCTCACATTTATCAGCAGAACATGATCAAATCATTCATGAAAGGAGCCGCAAGTGGCGATTCCTTTTGATCTGAACCTGATCCAACTGGTTCAGATCAAAAGGACGTGAAAAGGCAGTGATTTTCACAAATAGAATAAAGGTTTCGAGGTCAATAGAAAATAATTTCTACAGTCAAAATAAAACTGATACCTTGTCATATTGGAGTTAAATGTTTGGTAACATGTCATAAGATCAGTTCCCCGTAGTCAAAGTAAATTAAAGTAATCAAGTGTATTTAACCAAAAATACAGCAGATAACAAGATGTAACGACCAGCATCAATAACGTCCTGTCATTTATACATCTGGCAAAAGAGTTGTGAGACACAGACATCAGTTGATGTAGCTTTAAAACGTGTCATACTAATGATAATAATAATAATGATAATAATAATAATAATATGAATAATAATGATAATAATAATACTAATGATAATAATGATAATAATAATACTAATGATAATAATAATAATAATAATAATGATAATAATAATATGAATAATAATAATAATAATGATAATAATATCAATAACAATGATAACAATATTAATGATGATAATAATGAAAATAATATGAATAATGATAATAATAATATTAATAATAATAACAATATTAATGATAATAATAATAATGATAATGATAATAATATTAATAATAATAATGATAATAATGATAATAATATTAATAATAATAATGATAATAATGATAATAATAATGATAATAATATTAATAATAATAATGATAATAATAATAACAATAATAATAATGATAATAATGATAATAATAATAATAATAATAATAGTAATGATAATAATGATAACAATAATAATGATAACAATAATAATAATAATGATAATAATAATGATAACAATAATGATAATGATAATAATGATAAGAATAATGATAAGAATAATGATAATGATAATAATAATAATAATAATGATAATGATAATGATAATAATAATAATAATAATTAAAGCCGCAAGCGGCATTTCGCGGGTTATAGCTTTTCGCGCTCAAAGCGCCCCCCTAGTCGCCGATATAAATGAACGTTTCAGCGGATGTTTCAGCTGCTCTTGTGAACGTATGCTGCAAGTTTGGAGACGATGGGCCAAAGGCTTGGGAAGTTAGGTCTATTGATGTGCTAAGCCCGCCCCTTAAAAATGAATTGGTCAATAACTTCACAACACAATGACAAATCAACAAGCTTTATGCAACTTTTGATGAGCCTGGTCCAATAATGATTCGCAGAAAATATACCAGCAATCAGACCTACGGTTTAGGAGGAGATGTCAAAAATGTGTTTTTCAAATAATTCAACATGGCGGAAAATCTAGTCAGTGGACTTTCGTGGTCCAAGAGACTTTTTTGTAGATCACCATCAGCAGCACATGTCTGTCAAATTTCTCATTGATGGGACTTATGGTGTGAGGGGGCTGGCCTTGAAAATGTTTATAGCGCCACCAAGTGGCCAATTGTTTTCATATTTTATGTGAAGCATTATGACATCATGTACAGTTATGGTACCAAGTTTCATGTCTCTAGCTCGTTCCAGCTCACAGCAAATTGAGCAAAGGCATAATTTAGCATAAAATGCTGAATAGGCCACGCCCACATGCACCGATCAATATCACACTTCAGGTCTGTGTTAGTACTTGCCCCCAGAGTATATGCACCAAATTTGATAAAATTCTGTCCACCGGATCTTGCGCTATAAGTTTTTGACAGTTTTGGCGCCCCCTATGGGTCAAGCGGAAAATGCTTTAGTACGCCAATTCCCAAACACGTACTGAAGATATCTACCAAGATTTGTGATGATTGGATTAATGGTCCATGAATTATGGCCAATTTCCTGCTAAGCTCCTCCCATTGAAAAGTTTGTTGGTCAACAGTTTCATAACGCAATGAGGTATCAACACGCTTTATGCAACGTTAGATGACATTAGTCCAATGATGATCCGCAGAAAATTTGGTAGAAATCGGACCAACGGTTTAGGAGGAGATGTCAAAAATGTGTTTTTCAAAAAATCCAATATGGCGGAAAATCTAGTTAGGCGGACTTTAGTGGTCCCAGAGGCTTTATTGTAGATCACACGGAGCTGCACATGTGTGTAAAGTTTCAAGTCAATCGGACTTACGGTGTGCGGGGCGTGGCCTTGCCAAAATCGCATGTTTGGGCGTTAATTACAGCGCCACCATGTGGTCGATTGGGGTCATAGTTCTTGAGAAGCAGCTGCACATCATTTCCAGTTAGTGTGCCAAGTTTCATGTTTCTCGCTCATTCCAGCTCACGGCAAATTGCGCCGCTGCGGCAGACAACAAATAATAATAATAATAATAATAAGAATTAAAGCCGCAAGCGGCATTTCGCGGGTTATAGCCTTTCGCGCTCAAAGCGCCACTAGCGCCTAGAGTATGTGCACCAAATTTGATAAAATTCTGTCCACCGGATCTTGCGATATAAGTGTTTGAGAGTTTTGGCGCCCCCTATGGGTCAAGCGGAAAATGCTTTGGTACGCCTATTCCCAAACACGTACTGAAGATATCTACCAAGATTTATGATGATTTGACTAATGGTTAATGAATTATGGCCAATTTCCTGCTAAGCTCCGACCATTGAAAAGTTTGTTGGTCAACAGATTCATAACGCAATGAGGTATCAACACGCTTTATGCAACTTTAGATGACATTAGTCCAATGATGATCCACAGAAAATTTGGTAGCAATCGGACCAACAGTTTAGGAGGAGATGTCAAAAATGCGTTTTTCAAAAAATCCAATATGGCGGAAAATATTGCCAGGCGGACTCTAGTGGTCCCAGAGGCTTTATTGTAGATCACACGGAGCTGCACATGTGTGTCAAGTTTCAAGTCAATCGGACTTACGGTGTGCGGGGCGTGGCCTTGCCAAAATCGCATGTTCGGGCGTTAATTACAGCGCCACCATGTGGTCGATTGGGGTCATAGTTCTTGAGAAGCAGCTGCACATCATTTCCAGTTAGTGTGCCAAGTTTCATGTTTCTCGCTCATTCCAGCTCACGGCAAATTGCGCTTCTTCGGCAGACAACGAATAATAAATAAAATTCACACAAAAACAAAAAGCATTAAAGCCGCAAGCGGCATTTCGCGGGTTATAGCTTTTCGCGCTCAAAGCGCCCCCCTAGTCGCCGATATGAATGAACGTTTCAGCGGATGTTTCAGCTCCTCTTGTGAACGTATGCTGCAAGTTTGGAGACGATGGGCCAAAGGCTTGTGAAGTTAGGTCTATTGATGTGCTGAGCCCACCCCTTAAAAATGAATTGGTCAATAACTTCACAACGCAATGACATATCAACAAGCTTTATGCAACTTTTGTTGAGCCTGATCCAATAATGATTCGCAGAAAATATGCCAGCAATCAGACCTACGGTTTAGGAGGAGATGTCAAAAATGTGTTTTTCAAAGAATTCAACATGGCGGAAAATCTAGTCAGTGGACTTTCGTGGTCCAAGAGACTTTTTTGTAGATCACATTCAGCAGCACATGTCTGTCAAATTTATAATCGATGGGACTTATGGTGTGAGGGGGCTGGCCGTGAAACTTTTTATAGCGCCACCATGTGGCCAATTGTTTTCATATTTTATGTGAAGCATTATGACATCATGTACAGTTATGGTACCAAGTTTCATGTCTCTAGCTCGTTCCAGCTCACAGCAAATTGAGCAAAGGCATAATTTAGCATAAAATGCTGAATAGGCCACGCCCACATGCACCGATCAATATCACACTTCAGGTCTGTGTTAATACTTGCCCCCAGAGTATGTGCATCAAATTTGATAAAATTCTGTCCACCGGATCTTGCGCTATAAATGTTTGACAGTTTTGGCGCCCCCTATGGGTCAAGCGGAAAATGCTTTAGTACGCCAATTCCCAAACACGTATTGAAGCTATCTACCAAGATTTGTGATGATTGGATTAATGGTCCATGAATTATGGCCAATTTCCTGCTAAGCTCCTCCCATTGAAAAGTTCGTTGGTCAACAGATTCATAACGCAATGAGGTATCAACACGCTTTATGCAACGTTAGATGACATTAGTCCAATAATGATCCTCAGAAAATTTGGTAGAAATCGGACCAACGGTTTAGGAGGAGATGTCAAAAATGTGTTTTTCAAAAAATCCAATATGGCGGAAAATCTAGTTAGGCGGACTTTAGTGGTCCCAGAGGCTTTATTGTAGATCACACGGAGCTGCAAATGTGTGTCAAGTTTCAAGTCAATCGGACTTACGGTGTGCGGGGCGTGGCCTTGCCAAAATCGCATGTTTGGGCGTTAATTACAGCGCCACCATGTGGTCGATTGGGGTCATAGTTCTTGAGAAGCAGCTGCACATCATTTCCAGTTAGTGTGCCAAGTTTCATGTTTCTCGCTCATTCCAGCTCACGGCAAATTGCGCCTATTCGGCAGACAACAAATAATAATAATAATAAGAATAATAACAAATCGGAGCAAACTTAGAAGGGTTATGCCCCTTCGGGGCTATAACCCTAATAATAGTATATTTGTGATGATTGGTCAGTACAAAAGTCCAACAAGGCATTTGTAAGTGTTTAGTGTTTAGTCCTGTTCAGCTTCTTCTACACTGAGGTGTTTCTATCACCTCACTACTGTTCACAACTATCATTTTAGGATTCTGTCAATATATACATATATATATATATATATATATATATATGTAATATACTACAGGATACACAACAACTGCACCACAGTTTAGTAACACATAAAGCCCACAAACACGGTGGTTCAACAACAACCTGGTCTCAGAGACTGTGCTTCTTAGAATAATGTTCATGATGCTACAACAGCTTACAAGAAACACAGCAGCAGATCAACACTGTTTTACACGGTAGACATTTTACACAGATAGAAACACTACAGCTGATTAATACTGAAATCCATCAAATAAATATAGAATAAATATGAATAATTAAAGAACACAATATCAGTGTGATAAAATATTCAGTCCAGGAAAATAAAAACATCATGAAATGTTAGGAATAATAAAAATACTTTATATTATTATACGGCTTCAAAATCATGAGATAGGGTAACAAATATAACTATTTAGTAACTCAAGATAAAATTATCTGACTAACCATTCTGTTTTATTAGTATTTATTTTTGTATTTATTGTATTTCACTTACAAATTTGTTTAAAGATATTATCATAAATATGGCTTATAAAATCTAAATGAGATATTTGACTTGTTATATAGGGCCACTGTGATGGTAAAGTCAAAATTTAAACAGTGTTAGCGTGGGTTTACTCCGGGTTCTCAGGTTTCCTCCCACTGTCCAAAGACATGCAG
Organism: Sebastes fasciatus; assembly: GCF_043250625.1. Classification (NCBI taxonomy): domain Eukaryota; kingdom Metazoa; phylum Chordata; class Actinopteri; order Perciformes; family Sebastidae; genus Sebastes; species Sebastes fasciatus. Next base: position 33,848,061 of record NC_133808.1, on the reverse strand, counting down.
GTTAGTGTGGGTTTACTCCGGGTTCTCAGGTTTCCTCCCACAGTCTAAAGACATGCAGGTTAGTGTGGGTTTACTCCGGGTTCTCAGGTTTCCTCCCACTGTCGTGGGGGAATGTCATGTTCAGTGATGAGTCCAGGTTCTGTCTGCCAAAGTTGGATGGCAGGGTCAAAGTATGGAGACGACGTGGAGAACGCTACGCTGATTGTTGAACCGATGGAGTAACAGCTTTTGGTGGGGGCAGTGTCATGGTGTGGGGGGGGGGCATCTCCCTCACTGGCAAAACAAAGCTTGTCATCATTGAAGGCCATCTCAATGCAGGGAGATATCGGGATGAGATTCTGCAGCCAGTGGCGATCCCATATCTCCACAATCTGGCACCTAACTTCATCCTCCAAGAAACAACGCCCCTCCCCCCCCCCCCCCCCCACAGAGCCAGGGTTATCACAGACTACCTCCACAATGTGGGAGTAGAGAGAATAGAACGGCCTGCCAAGAGTCCACACCTCAACCCAATTCAACACTTGTGGGATCAGGTTGGGCGTGCTGTACGTGTTAGAGTGACCAACACAACCACGCTGGCTGACCTGCAACCAATCCTGGTTGAGGAATGGAACGCCATCCCACAGCAACGTGTGACCAGGTTGGTGACCAGCATGAGGAGGAGGTGCCAGGCTGTTGTGGCTGCGTATGGATCTTCCACCGCTACTGAGGCTCCTGACGGTGGATTCAATCAATCAATATGTCTTGTTTGTTCCTTGTTACTGATAGAGAGTTCAATCATCCACCAAACAACTCTCAACAAGAGTCAACACCAACAGGAGAATACACTGTTTACCATCGGCACCGGGGCTCCCCACATCATCAGCTGTGCTGCTCATCCCACAAATACATGATCCTTACAAGAGTGACATCATTGTGAAGGTAAATAAACAGGCTTTCCAACCATGTAGAATACAATGACCATTAGCATTGTAACAACAGAGAAATAATCCACCAAACACAAGTTTCAGAACCTTTTTTCCCCAGTTTATATATTTATCCATACATTTTTAAGGAGAGTCACGATATTTCCAGATACATTTATAATCTTACAATAAGGTTTTATAAAATGTTGAGCTTTAATCTATTTCTATCTATAATTATTTTTAAAGAAAAGGTCATAATTGTAATATTTTTTTCTTTATTCTTAATATTATTATATATAATATATATAACATATTATCATTATTATTAACTATTATTATTATTGTAAAATTACAACCCTATCCCATCAGAATATAACTTTTTTTTTGGTAAAAATTAAACCCTTTTCTCGACGTTCGGTGTCAACATTTTACTCTTAAATTGACAGATTTTTATTTCCTAACTGGAAATACAGTAATAAATTATTATGGTTTCTTCTCTACACTGGCTGCCTGTAAAATCCAGAATAGATTTTAAAATCGTCCTCCTCACCTACAAAGCGCTAAACGGTCAGGCCCCATCATCATATCTTAAAGAGCTCATAGTACCCTACTACCCCACTAGAGCACTGCGCTCACAGAATGCAGCAGGGTTACTTGAGGTTCCTAGAGTCTCCAAAAGTAGAATGGGAGCGAGAGCCTTCAGCTATCAAGCTCCTCTTCTCTGGAACCAGCTCCCAGTTTCAGTCCGGGAGGCAGACACCGTCTCTACATTTAAGAGTAGGCTAAAGACTTTCCTCTTTGATAACGCTTATACTTAAGCTGCTATAGGCATAGACTGCCGGGGGACTTCCTATGACACACTGAGCTCCCCTCTCCTTCTGTATATACTCATGTCCCATGTCCATGTTGTTACTAACTTCATTCCTTCCCGGGAGTCCTTGTGCCTCCTTGTCTCGCAGCTAACCGTGGAGCGAGGTCACACCTGGAGCGAGGTCATACCTGGAGCGGGATCACACCGGGAGCGAGGTTATACCTGGAGCGGGATCACACCGGGAGCGAGGTTATACCTGGAGCAGGGGTACACTTGGAGCGGGGTTTCACCTGGATCTTGGTGGTCTCCGGTATTGTGGCTGCATCTGCTGCCGCGTCCGGTGCCTGCTTGACACCAACTGCTACCATCCTTAATTAACTACGTCTGTACGAGGGACTACCAATGCTAACGAGGGATTTCCAACACTTAGTGACAAAGTGGCAGCCTGGAGAATAACACTTCTCAGTCACTGCCAAAGACATCAAGAACTCCCAGCAAGCATGCTGATGCTGCGGGAACCAACGCACGGGCATCGATCACAGGGACGTCCCACACCAACACACATGGACGTACTGAGGACAGATGCTGGACAGTGCTGGCGAGCTAGCCAGATGTATGGTGGACTGAGACAGCTGGAAGCTCCACTTGAAAGCCCGTCTGGGGACGACCCAATGACATCAATTCCTATAGTTGTATTATCACTCTTTCCATCCACCACTATTGGTTTTGTGTTATCAGTCCTACTTGTATTAGCTATTACAGCTGCTAGGCTACTATTGTGGCTGCTTCTCTATCTCTCTCTCTCTCTCTCTATCCCCCCAGCCGGTCTCGGCAGATGACCGCCCGCCCTGCGCCCGGTTCTGCTCCAGGTTTCTTCCCAGTAATCGGGGAGTTGTTCCTGGCCACAGTGCGCTTGGTGGATCCTGTTGGGTCTCTAAACTATGGTGTACGGTCATAGACCTGCTCTATAGATAAAGCGTCTTGAGATAACTTCTGTTGTGATTTGACGCTATACAAAAATAAATTGATTTGATTTGATTTGATTCATGGTACTTTTTATTTTATCATTCATAACTGTTCATGTATTTATTTTCCTGGTGGGAAACAATCTCCAGATGATTTTTGGTTTACATTATACTCATTATTTAACCTATTAAACCTGTTATTCCCTCATTAAACTCATTATTTAACTAATTAAACTGAATTAATCCAGTCAGACGAACCGACTCGGAGCACCAGAGCTGTCTGGTTTTCTTTTGGAAAAAGAAAAGACAGACGAGGAGATAAGCACTTGTTGGCCGTTAAGGTGGAATGGCTGTTAAGGTGGAAAGTTGTGTAAACAAGGAGTCTGGTTCCAGTAAAGGCAGAGTGGTGAGAGCAGGAGAGTTCAGAAAGTCAAAGATCCACAGGAAAGGAAAGTGATGTGGAGTTGTCTGCCACCTGTGAAGACAGGAAGTGATAAACCTTAATTTATATAATCTAGACTGATGTTATGTTTATTCAGGGTTATATATATACATACACAAACATATACTGACATCAGGAAGCATGACTCCCAAACCTCAAAAGATCTGTGCTTTCTATTTTTATTGTACATTTTTAATAAAGTTTCAACAGATTAAAAAAACGAGGCAATATTTATATTTAAATTATAATTATGGAGAGACCCTCTCTAATCCCAAAGTCTGTCACATATCCATCCTGAATTCTCCACTACCCGGGGAACCATGTCAGTAATCCTGTGTAGAAGGAAGAAAGAACCCTGTTCCTCACCTTCGACTAGTAGCCCTGTTCCTCACCTTCGACTAGTAGCCCTGTTCCTCACCCTTCCCCGGCTGATGTGGCATAACAATGGTTTCATCTTTTTTAGCAACCTATTCGTAGATGACACGTTGCTTCACTTGAAATTCTTCAACAGGACCACAATATATCAAAAGCAAACTTATTTAGATATAGGGTTTTCGACGTTGTTGTTGTTGCTATGGTTGTTGTGGTTGCTGTGGTTCTTGATATGATTGTTGGGGGAGTTGAAGTGGTTGTTGTGGTTGCTGTGATTGCTGTGATTGTCGATGTGATTGCTGTGATTGTTGCTGTGATTGTCAGGGTTGTTGATGTGGTTGGTATGGTTGCTGTGGTTCTTGATATGATTGCTGTGATTGTTTGGGTTTTTGACGTGGTTGTTGTTGCTATGGTTGCTGTGGTTCTTGACGTGATTGCTGTGATTGTTGGGGAGTTGAAGTGGTTGTTGTTGCTGTGGTTGCTGTGGTTGCTGTGATTGCTGTAATTGTCTGGGTTGTTGATGTTGTTGCTGTGGTTGCTGTGGTTATTGATGTGATTGCTGTGATTGTTTGGGGGAGTTGAAATGGTTGTTGTTGCTGTGGTTGCTGTGATTGTTGTAATTGTCTGGGTTTTTGACGTGGTTGTTGTTGCTATGGTTGTTGTGGTTGCTGTGGTTCTTGATGTGATTGCTGTGATTGTTGGGGGAGTTGAAGTGGTTGTTGTTGCTATGGTTGCTGTGGTTCTTGATGTGATTGTTGGGAGAGTTGAAGTGGTTGTTGTTGCTGTGGTTGCTGTAGTTATTGATGAGATTGCTGTAATTGTCTGGGTTTTTGACGTGGTTGTTGTTGCTATGGTTGTTGTGGTTGCTGTGGTTCTTGATATGATTGCTGTGATTCTTGGGGGAGTTGAAGTGGTTGTTGTTGCTGTGGTTGCTGTGATTGTTGATGTGATTGCTATGATTGTCAGGGTTGTTGATGTTGTTGCTGTGGTTATTGATGTGATTGCTGTGATTGTCTGGGTTTTTGACGTGGTTGTTGTTGCTATGGTTGCTGTGGTTCTTGATGTGATTGCTGTGATTGTTGGGGGAGTTGAAGTGGTTGTTGCTGTGGTTGCTGTGATTGCTGTAATTGTCTGGGTTTTTGACGTGGTTTTTGTTGCTATGGTTGTTGTGGTTGCTGTGGTTCTTGATATGATTGCTGTGATTGTTGGGGGGGTTGAAGTGGTTGTTGTTGCTGTGGTTGCTGTGATTGTCGATGTGATTACTGTGATTGTCAGGGTTGTTGATGTTGTTGCTGTGGTTGCTGTGGTTATTGATGTGATTGCTGTGATTGTTTGGGTTTTTAACGTGGTTATTGTTGCTATGTTTGCTGTGGTTCTTGATGTGATTGTTGGGGGAGTTGAAATGGTTGTTGTTGCTGTGGTTGCTGTGGTTATTGATGAGATTGCTGTAATTGTCTGGGTTTTTGACGTGGTTGTTGATGCTATGGTTGTTATGGTTGCTGTGGTTCTTGATATGATTGCTGTGATTCTTGGGGGAGTTGAAGTGGTTGTTGTTTCTGTGGTTGCTGTGATTGCTGTGATTGTTGATGTGATTGCTGTGATTGTCAAGGTTGTTGATGTTGTTGCTGTCGTTGCTGTGGTTATTGATGTGATTGCTGTGATTGTTTGGGTTTTTGACGTGGTTGTTGTTGCTATGGTTTCTGTGGTTCTTGATGTGATTGCTGTAATTGTCTGGGTTTTTGACGTGGCTGTTGTTGCCATGGTTGTTGTGGTTGCTGTGGTTCTTGATGTGATATCTGTGATTGTTGATGTTGTTGATGTGGTTGCTGTGGTTGTTGATGTTGATGATGTTGTTGATGTGGTTTCTGTGGTTATTGATGTGATTGCTGTCATTGTCTGGGTTGTTGAAGTGGTTGTTGTTGATGTGGTTATTGTGTTTGTTGTGGTTGTGACTCACCTGTAGCTTAGTTACTGTGGTTCTGATGGGGTTGTTGTTTCTGTGGTTGTTGATGTGATTGCTGTGATTGTTAGGGTTGTTGATGTTGTTGATGTGGTTTGCTGTGGTTGTTAGGATTGTTGCTGTCGTTGTTGTGACTCACCTGTAGCTTACTTGCTGTGGCTCTGATGGGGTTGCTGTTGCTGTGGTTGTTGAGGTGGTTGCTGTCGGGGTGAGTGATGACGTGGACTGGCCCTCGCCCCCCCTCCTCGGATGGTTGGTCTGATGGATGGAGAGGAGGACGGGTGCTGATGATGCTGATGTCCAGCTCTAATTGGCTTGGCTACAGGGAGACAGGTGAGTCAGCTGTTAATATTAACGTTCACATCTGCAAACTGCTGCTGGATTCTCCTCAGAAGATCAGAACAACCGATCTGGTGACCAGCGCCACCATCAGGACACAGACCCTTTACATTTGAATGAGCTTTGCTGTAGCAGGGTTCAGGTTCACGTTCAGGTTCAGGTTCAGGTTCAGGTTCAGGTTTGTCCTGAAGATCTGACTCATCAGCAGCTTTAGTTTGTTGTGCTGCTGTAACAATCATTTCCTCACCTATCTGAGCAGAGTGTCCTCTCCTGGAAACGTTCTTAGAGCGAACAGCCTCTTTGATGCGGTCCACTTCCTGTTGGTAGCGTTTGCGGTCCCTTGCGGCCGACTCCTTGGCATCTCTCAGGGCAGCTTCCAGAGCTTTCACTCGCTCTGCTGTGGCCCGCAGACGCTTCTCCAGCTTGGGTAGCTCACAGCGAAGGTCAGCGTTGTCCCGCACCAGCTGAAGAACACAAAGGGTTAAATTTACTGACTGTAGTTTTGTTATCAATCACCAGGCTGGAGTCACAGTTTGTGTTGTTTCACCGCGTGTTTGAGAGGACAATAGGTTGATTATGTGTTATTATGGGATGGGATTTACACTAACTAGTGATGGACACCACAACTAAAAGGGTTGTTACCAAGTAGGAAATAGAACTGTTAAATTACTACACATTGACTGATTGATTGATTGATTGAATACAGTATTAGTGAAAGATTGCTTTTATCAACACCAACTACTGCTGCTCTCTGAGCTGCGTCTCCATCTGGTGACTTTTATAAAACAGCAGAACTATAAATCGTATTAATCTTACTAATTAGTTCCTCTTGACGAAACATTTTGAATTCACTAGCGCTCTGACTCGCGGCTCTGATTCGCGGCTCTGACTGTCTTCTTTTCCATTGCAATGGTGCTAGAGGCTTATGGGTATTGAAGTAGATTAGTATTGAGCAGTCCGTCATGATGGACAAAACACGATTTCTCAGAAACAAAGTTGAAATAGTTTCTATGTTGAGTAACATTGAGGTTATTCTAGAGTGGGGAAACACTTCCTCTCACTTCACACCTCTATTAGCTCACCAGTTACAGCTGATAAAATCTCACAGTTACAGTTATAGTCTTCAGCTAGAAATGAGATGCTACTTTTATCTAGTGTAAATTGAGGACCCATTTGTTTAAAGAAGGACTCTGAATGATGTTAAATCAGCCATCGTTCTTATTGTTAATGAAGTGACGGGACAGATTGACAGGTTGTGTTTCCCTGTGGTGTGATCACTGACCTGTTTGTGGACCTTGCTGAGCTGCTCCAGGTTATTTTCTAAGAAGATGATTCTCTGTCTCTGAGCCTGACTGCCGCCGGCCTCGTCGCAGTCGTTCTCTGAACTCTGTTTAAAGAAGAAACAGGAAAATTCAACACTGATCACTGAACACACAGGGACATCCAACTAACATCTCACTCTCACACAGAAACAGAAAGATCCTTTAAATCCTTTAAACTTCTCACAAATTAGTGCTGAGCAACAAAACAGAGTAACAACTGGTGCAAACAGTAGACTATCATTGAAACTGTCTGAAACCCCGACACTGAAAGTCTTTGTCTAAGCATGAGACCGTTTTACCTCCCGAGGCAGTTGGAACATTATCATCTGTGTGGTCTATGTCCATATGACATGACATGACATAGCAGACTGTGTCCATAATCAGCTGCCGCGTACAGCTTTCTGACCTTAACCACTCCAGCTATCCCTTCCTGGCTTTAATCAATATGTTACGTGTACAGGACAACAAGATTTTAGATAAATAGATAGCAAGATTTAACACTGATGAAGTGTTGTAGATTTTGTTATTGATAGATTTAAAACTGATGAAGTGTTGTAGATTTTGTTATTGATAGATTTAACACTGATGATGTTTTGTAGATTTTGTGATTGATAGATCTAACACTGATGAAGTGTTGTAGATTTTGTTATTGATAGATTTAAAACTGATGAAGTGTTGTAGATTTTGTTATTGATAGATTTAACACTGATGAAGTGTTGTAGATTTTGTTATTGATACATTTAACACTGATGAAGTGTTGTAGATTTTGTTATTGATAGATTTAAAACTGATGAAGTGTTGCAGATTTTGTTATTGATAGATTTAAAACTGATGAAGTGTTGTAGATTTTGTTATTGATACATTTAACACTGATGAAGTGTTGTAGATTTTGTTATTGATACATTTAACACTGATGAAGTGTTGTAGATTTTGTTATTGATAGATTTAAAACTGATGAAGTGTTGCAGATTTTGTTATTGATAGATTTAACACTGATGAAGTGTTGTAGATTTTGTTATTGATAGATTTAACACTGATTAAGTTTTGTAGATTTTGTGATTGATAGATTTAACACTGATGATGTTTTGTAGATTTTGTGATTGATAGATTTAACACTGATGATGTTTTATAGATTTTGTGATTGATAGATTTAACAATGATGTTTTGTAGATTTTGTGATTGATAGATTTAACACTGATGATGTTTTGTAGATTTTGTGATTGATAGATTTAACACTGATGATGTTTTGTAGATTTTGTTATTGATAGATTTAACACTGATGATGTTTTGTAGATTTTGTTATTGATAGATTTAAAACTGATGAAGTGTTGTAGATTTTGTTATTGATAGATTTAACACTGATGATGTTTTGTAGATTTTGTTATTGATAGATTTAACACTGATGAAGTTTTGTAGGATTTTGTTATTGATAGATTTAACACTGATGAAGTGTTGTAGATTTTGTTATTGATAGATTTAACACTGATGAAGTGTTGTAGATTTTGTTATTGATAGATTTAAAACTGATGAAGTTTTGTAGATGTTCTTATTGATAGATTTAACACTGATGAAGTGTTGTAGATTTTGTTATTGATAGATTTAAAACTGATGAAGTGTTGTAGATTTTGTTATTGATAGATTTAACACTGATGATGTTTTGTAGATTTTGTGATTGATAGATTTAACACTGATGAAGTGTTGTAGATTTTGTTATTGATAGATTTAAAACTGATGAAGTGTTGCAGATTTTGTTATTGATAGATTTAACACTGATGATGTTTTGTAGATTTTGTTATTGATAGATTTAACACTGATGAAGTTTTGTAGGATTTTGTTATTGATAGATTTAACACTGATGAAGTGTTGTAGATTTTTGTTATTGATAGATTTAAAAATGATGAAGTTTTGTAGATTTTGTTATTGATAGATTTAACACTGATGAAGTTTTGTAGGATTTTGTTATTGATAGATTTAACACTGATGAAGTTTTGTAGGATTTTGTTATTGATAGATTTAACACTGATGATGTTTTGTAGATTTTGTTATTGATAGATTTAACACTGATGAAGTTTTGTAGGATTTTGTTATTGATAGATTTAACACTGATGATGTTTTGTAGATTTTGTTATTGATAGATTTAACACTGATGAAGTGTTGTAGATTTTGTTATTGATAGATTTAACATTGATGAAGTGTTGTAGATTTTGTTATTGATAGATTTAACACTGATGAAGTGTTGTAGATTTTGTTATTGATAGATTTAACACTGATGAAGTGTTGTAGATTTTGTTATTGATAGATTTAACACTGATGAAGTGTTGTAGATTTTGTTATTGATAGATTTAAAACTGATGAAGTTTTGTAGATTTTGTTATTGATAGATTTAACACTGATGATGTTTTGTAGATTTTGTGATTGATAGATTTAACACTGATGTTTTGTAGATTTTGTGATGATAGATTTAACACTGATGATGTTTTGTAGATTTTGTTATTGATAGATTTAACACTGATGATGTTTTGTAGATTTTGTGATTGATAGATTTAACACTGATGAAGTTTTGTAGGATTTTGTTATTGATAGATTTAACACTGATGAAGTGTTGTAGATTTTGTTATTGATAGATTTAACATTGATGAAGTGTTGTAGATTTTGTGATTGATAGATTTAACACTGATGAAGTGTTGTAGATTTTGTTATTGATAGATTTAAAACTGATGAAGTGTTGCAGATTTTGTTATTGATAGATTTAACACTGATGATGTTTTGTAGATTTTGTTATTGATAGATTTAACACTGATGAAGTTTTGTAGGATTTTGTTATTGATAGATTTAACACTGATGTTTTGTAGATTTTGTTATTGATAGATTTAAAACTGATGAAGTGTTGTAGATTTTGTTATTGATAGATTTAACACTGATGATGTTTTGTAGATTTTGTTATTGATAGATTTAACACTGATGAAGTTTTGTAGGATTTTGTTATTGATAGATTTAACACTGATGATGTTTTGTAGATTTTGTTATTGATAGATTTAACACTGATGAAGTGTTGTAGATTTTGTTATTGATAAATTTAACATTGATGAAGTGTTGTAGATTTTGTTATTGATAGATTTAACATTGATGAAGTGTTGTAGATTTTGTTATTGATAGATTTAACACTGATGATGTTTTGTAGATTTTGTTATTGATAGATTTAACACTGATGATGTTTTGTAGATTTTGTGATTGATAGATTTAACACTGATGAAGTTTTGTAGGATTTTGTTATTGATAGATTTAAAACTGATGAAGTTTTGTAGATTTTGTTATTGATAGATTTAACACTGATGAAGTGTTGTAGATTTTGTTATTGATAGATTTAACACTGATGAAGTTTTGTAGGATTTTGTTATTGATAGATTTAAAACAGATGAAGTTTTGTAGATTTTGTTATTGATAGATTTAACACTGATGATGTTTTGTAGATTTTGTGATTGATAGATTTAACACTGATGATGTTTTGTAGATTTTGTGATTGATAGATTTAACACTGATGATGTTTTGTAGATTTTGTTATTGATAGATTTAACACTGATGATGTTTTGTAGATTTTGTGATTGATAGATTTAACACTGATGAAGTTTTGTAGGATTTTGTTATTGATAGATTTAACACTGATGTTTTGTAGATTTTGTTATTGATAGATTTAAAACTGATGAAGTGTTGTAGATTTTGTTATTGATAGATTTAACACTGATGATGTTTTGTAGATTTTGTTATTGATAGATTTAACACTGATGAAGTTTTGTAGGATTTTGTTATTGATAGATTTAACACTGATGATGTTTTGTAGATTTTGTTATTGATAGATTTAACACTGATGAAGTGTTGTAGATTTTGTTATTGATAGATTTAACATTGATGAAGTGTTGTAGATTTTGTTATTGATAGATTTAACATTGATGAAGTGTTGTAGATTTTGTTATTGATAGATTTAACACTGATGATGTTTTGTAGATTTTGTTATTGATAGATTTAACACTGATGATGTTTTGTAGATTTTGTTATTGATAGATTTAACACTGATGAAGTGTTGTAGATTTTGTTATTGATAGATTTAACACTGATGAAGTGTTGTAGATTTTGTTATTGATAGAATTAAAACTGATGAAGTGTTGTAGATTTTGTTATTGATAGATTTAACATTGATGAAGTGTTGTAGATTTTGTTATTGATAGATTTAAAACTGATGAAGTGTTGTAGATTTTGTTATTGATAGATTTAAAACTGATGAAGTTTTGTAGATTTTGTTATTGATAGATTTAACACTGATGAAGTTTTGTAGGATTTTGTTATTGATAGATTTAACACTGATGAAGTTTTGTAGATTTTGTGATTGATAGATTTAACACTGATGATGTTTTGTAGATTTTGTGATGATAGATTTAACACTGATGATGTTTTGTAGATTTTGTTATTGATAGATTTAACACTGATGATGTTTTGTAGATTTTGTTATTGATAGATTTAACACTGATGAAGTTTTGTAGGATTTTGTTATTGATAGATTTAACACTGATGAAGTGTTGTAGATTTTGTTATTGATAGATTTAAAACTGATGAAGTTTTGTAGATTTTGTTATTGATAGATTTAACACTGATGAAGTTTTGTAGGATTTTGTTATTGATAGATTTAACACTGATGAAGTTTTGTAGGATTTTGTTATTGATAGATTTAACACTGATGAAGTTTTGTAGGATTTTGTTATTGATAGATTTAACACTGATGATGTTTTGTAGATTTTGTTATTGATAGATTTAACACTGATGAAGTGTTGTAGATTTTGTTATTGATAGAATTAAAACTGATGAAGTTTTGTAGATTTTGTTATTGATAGATTTAACACTGATGAAGTGTTGTAGATTTTGTTATTGATAGATTTAAAACTGATGAAGTGTTGTAGATTTTGTTATTGATAGATTTAACACTGATGATGTTTTGTAGATTCTGTTATTGATAGATTTAAAACTGATGAAGTGTTGTAGATTTTGTTATTGATAGATTTAACACTGATGATGTTTTGTAGATTTTGTTATTGATAGATTTAACACTGATGAAGTTTTGTAGGATTTTGTTATCGATAGATTTAACACTGATGATGTTTTGTAGATTTTGTTATTGATAGATTTAACACTGATGAAGTGTTGTAGATTTTGTTATTGATAGATTTAAAACTGATGTTTTGTAGATTTTGTTATTGATAGATTTAACACTGATGAAGTGTTGTAGATTTTGTTATTGATAGATTTAACATTGATGAAGTGTTGTAGATTTTGTTATTGATAGATTTAACACTGATGAAGTGTTTGTAGATTTTGTTATTGATAGATTTAACACTGATGAAGTGTTGTAGATTTTGTTATTGATAGATTTAACACTGATGAAGTGTTGTAGATTTTGTTATTGATAGATTTAACACTGATGAAGTTTTGTAGGATTTTGTTATTGATAGATTTAACACTGATGAAGTTTTGTAGATTTTGTGATTGATAGATTTAACACTGATGATGTTTTGTAGATTTTGTGATGATAGATTTAACACTGATGATGTTTTGTAGATTTTGTTATTGATAGATTTAACACTGATGATGTTTTGTAGATTTTGTTATTGATAGATTTAACACTGATGAAGTGTTGTAGATTTTGTTATTGATAGAATTAAAACTGATGAAGTTTTGTAGATTTTGTTATTGATAGATATAACACTGATGAAGTGTTGTAGATTTTGTTATTGGTAGATTTAAAACTGATGAAGTGTTGTAGATTTTGTTATTGATAGATTTAACACTGATGATGTTTTGTAGATTTTGTTATTGATAGATTTAACACTGATGAAGTGTTGTAGATTTTGTTATTGATAGATTTAACACTGATGATGTTTTGTAGATTTTGTTATTGATAGATTTAACACTGATGATGTTTTGTAGATTTTGTTATTGATAGATTTAACACTGATGAAGTGTTGTAGATTTTGTTATTGATAGATTTAACACTGATGAAGTGTTGTAGATTTTGTGATTGATAGATTTAACACTGATGATGTTTTGTAGATTTTGTTATTGATAGATTTAACACTGATGAAGTGTTGTAGATTTTGTTATTGATAGATTTAACACTGATGAAGTGTTGTAGATTTTGTTATTGATAGATTTAAAACTGATGAATTGTTGTAGATTTTGTTATTGATAGATTTAAAACTGATGAAGTTTTGTAGATTTTGTTATTGATAGATTTAACACTGATGAAGTTTTGTAGGATTTTGTTATTGATAGATTTAACACTGATGAAGTTTTGTAGGATTTTGTTATTGATAGATTTAACACTGATGAAGTTTTGTAGGATTTTGTTATTGATAGATTTAACACTGATGATGTTTTGTAGATTTTGTTATTGATAGATTTAACACTGATGAAGTGTTGTAGATTTTGTTATTGATAGATTTAAAACTGATGAAGTTTTGTAGATTTTGTTATTGATAGATTTAACACTGATGAAGTTTTGTAGGATTTTGTTATTGATAGATTTAACACTGATGAAGTGTTGTAGATTTTGTTATTGATAGATTTAACACTGATGAAGTGTTGTAGATTTTGTTATTGATAGATTTAAAACTGATGAAGTTTTGTAGATTTTGTTATTGATAGATTTAACACTGATGATGTTTTGTAGATTTTGTGATTGATAGATTTAACACTGATGATGTTTTGTAGATTTTGTGATTGATAGATTTAACACTGATGTTTTGTAGATTTTGTGATGATAGATTTAACACTGATGATGTTTTGTAGATTTTGTGATTGATAGATTTAACACTGATGAAGTGTTGTAGATTTTGTTATTGATAGATTTAACACTGATGATGTTTTGTAGATTTTGTTATTGATAGATTTAACACTGTTGAAGTTTTGTAGGATTTTGTTATTGATAGATTTAACATTGATGAAGTGTTGTAGATTTTGTTATTGATAGATTTAACATTGATGCAGTGTTGTAGATTTTGTTATTGATAGATTTAAAACTGATGAAGTGTTGTAGATTTTGTTATTGATAGATTTAACACTGATGATGTTTTGTAGATTTTGTTATTGATAGATTTAACACTGATGAAGTGTTGTAGATTTTGTTATTGATAGATTTAACACTGATGAAGTGTTGTAGATTTTGTTATTGATAGAATTAAAACTGATGAAGTGTTGTAGATTTTGTTATTGATAGATTTAACATTGATGAAGTGTTGTAGATTTTGTTATTGATAGATTTAACACTGATGAAGTTTTGTAGATTTTGTTATTGATAGATTTAAAACTGATGAAGTGTTGTAGATTTTGTTATTGATAGATTTAACACTGATGAAGTTTTGTAGGATTTTGTTATTGATAGATTTAACACTGATGTTTTGTAGATTTTGTTATTGATAGATTTAACACTGATGAAGTGTTGTAGATTTTGTTATTGATAGATTTAACATTGATGAAGTGTTGTAGATTTTGTTATTGATAGATTTAACACTGATGAAGTGTTGTAGACTTTGTTATTGATAGATTTAACACTGATGAAGTGTTCTAGATTTTGTTATTGATAGATTTAACACTGATGATGTTTTGTAGATTTTGTTATTGATAGATTTAACACTGATGATGTTTTGTAGATTTTGTTATTGATAGATTTAACACTGATGAAGTGTTGTAGATTTTGTTATTGATAGATTTAACACTGATGAAGTGTTGTAGATTTTGTGATTGATAGATTTAACACTGATGATGTTTTGTAGATTTTGTTATTGATAGATTTAACACTGATGAAGTGTTGTAGATTTTGTTATTGATAGATTTAACACTGATGAAGTGTTGTAGATTTTGTTATTGATAGATTTAAAACTGATGAATTGTTGTAGATTTTGTTATTGATAGATTTAAAACTGATGAAGTTTTGTAGATTTTGTTATTGATAGATTTAACACTGATGAAGTTTTGTAGGATTTTGTTATTGATAGATTTAACACTGATGAAGTTTTGTAGGATTTTGTTATTGATAGATTTAACACTGATGAAGTTTTGTAGGATTTTGTTATTGATAGATTTAACACTGATGAAGTTTTGTAGGATTTTGTTATTGATAGATTTAACACTGATGATGTTTTGTAGATTTTGTTATTGATAGATTTAACACTGATGAAGTGTTGTAGATTTTGTTATTGATAGAATTAAAACTGATGAAGTTTTGTAGATTTTGTTATTGATAGATTTAACACTGATGAAGTGTTGTAGATTTTGTTATTGATAGATTTAAAACTGATGAAGTGTTGTAGATTTTGTTATTGATAGATTTAACACTGATGAAGTGTTGTAGATTTTGTTATTGATACATTTAACACTGATGAAGTGTTGTAGATTTTGTTATTGATAGATTTAAAACTGATGAAGTGTTGCAGATTTTGTTATTGATAGATTTAAAACTGATGAAGTGTTGTAGATTTTGTTATTGATACATTTAACACTGATGAAGTGTTGTAGATTTTGTTATTGATACATTTAACACTGATGAAGTGTTGTAGATTTTGTTATTGATAGATTTAAAACTGATGAAGTGTTGCAGATTTTGTTATTGATAGATTTAACACTGATGAAGTGTTGTAGATTTTGTTATTGATAGATTTAACACTGATTAAGTTTTGTAGATTTTGTGATTGATAGATTTAACACTGATGATGTTTTGTAGATTTTGTGATTGATAGATTTAACACTGATGATGTTTTATAGATTTTGTGATTGATAGATTTAACAATGATGTTTTGTAGATTTTGTGATTGATAGATTTAACACTGATGATGTTTTGTAGATTTTGTGATTGATAGATTTAACACTGATGATGTTTTGTAGATTTTGTTATTGATAGATTTAACACTGATGATGTTTTGTAGATTTTGTTATTGATAGATTTAAAACTGATGAAGTGTTGTAGATTTTGTTATTGATAGATTTAACACTGATGATGTTTTGTAGATTTTGTTATTGATAGATTTAACACTGATGAAGTTTTGTAGGATTTTGTTATTGATAGATTTAACACTGATGAAGTGTTGTAGATTTTGTTATTGATAGATTTAACACTGATGAAGTGTTGTAGATTTTGTTATTGATAGATTTAAAACTGATGAAGTTTTGTAGATGTTCTTATTGATAGATTTAACACTGATGAAGTGTTGTAGATTTTGTTATTGATAGATTTAAAACTGATGAAGTGTTGTAGATTTTGTTATTGATAGATTTAACACTGATGATGTTTTGTAGATTTTGTGATTGATAGATTTAACACTGATGAAGTGTTGTAGATTTTGTTATTGATAGATTTAAAACTGATGAAGTGTTGCAGATTTTGTTATTGATAGATTTAACACTGATGATGTTTTGTAGATTTTGTTATTGATAGATTTAACACTGATGAAGTTTTGTAGGATTTTGTTATTGATAGATTTAACACTGATGAAGTGTTGTAGATTTTTGTTATTGATAGATTTAAAAATGATGAAGTTTTGTAGATTTTGTTATTGATAGATTTAACACTGATGAAGTTTTGTAGGATTTTGTTATTGATAGATTTAACACTGATGAAGTTTTGTAGGATTTTGTTATTGATAGATTTAACACTGATGATGTTTTGTAGATTTTGTTATTGATAGATTTAACACTGATGAAGTTTTGTAGGATTTTGTTATTGATAGATTTAACACTGATGATGTTTTGTAGATTTTGTTATTGATAGATTTAACACTGATGAAGTGTTGTAGATTTTGTTATTGATAGATTTAACATTGATGAAGTGTTGTAGATTTTGTTATTGATAGATTTAACACTGATGAAGTGTTGTAGATTTTGTTATTGATAGATTTAACACTGATGAAGTGTTGTAGATTTTGTTATTGATAGATTTAACACTGATGAAGTGTTGTAGATTTTGTTATTGATAGATTTAAAACTGATGAAGTTTTGTAGATTTTGTTATTGATAGATTTAACACTGATGATGTTTTGTAGATTTTGTGATTGATAGATTTAACACTGATGTTTTGTAGATTTTGTGATGATAGATTTAACACTGATGATGTTTTGTAGATTTTGTTATTGATAGATTTAACACTGATGTTTTGTAGATTTTGTGATTGATAGATTTAACACTGATGAAGTTTTGTAGGATTTTGTTATTGATAGATTTAACACTGATGAAGTGTTGTAGATTTTGTTATTGATAGATTTAACATTGATGAAGTGTTGTAGATTTTGTGATTGATAGATTTAACACTGATGAAGTGTTGTAGATTTTGTTATTGATAGATTTAAAACTGATGAAGTGTTGCAGATTTTGTTATTGATAGATTTAACACTGATGATGTTTTGTAGATTTTGTTATTGATAGATTTAACACTGATGAAGTTTTGTAGGATTTTGTTATTGATAGATTTAACACTGATGTTTTGTAGATTTTGTTATTGATAGATTTAAAACTGATGAAGTGTTGTAGATTTTGTTATTGATAGATTTAACACTGATGATGTTTTGTAGATTTTGTTATTGATAGATTTAACACTGATGAAGTTTTGTAGGATTTTGTTATTGATAGATTTAACACTGATGATGTTTTGTAGATTTTGTTATTGATAGATTTAACACTGATGAAGTGTTGTAGATTTTGTTATTGATAGATTTAACATTGATGAAGTGTTGTAGATTTTGTTATTGATAGATTTAACATTGATGAAGTGTTGTAGATTTTGTTATTGATAGATTTAACACTGATGATGTTTTGTAGATTTTGTTATTGATAGATTTAACACTGATGATGTTTTGTAGATTTTGTGATTGATAGATTTAACACTGATGAAGTTTTGTAGGATTTTGTTATTGATAGATTTAAAACTGATGAAGTTTTGTAGATTTTGTTATTGATAGATTTAACACTGATGAAGTGTTGTAGATTTTGTTATTGATAGATTTAACACTGATGAAGTTTTGTAGGATTTTGTTATTGATAGATTTAAAACAGATGAAGTTTTGTAGATTTTGTTATTGATAGATTTAACACTGATGATGTTTTGTAGATTTTGTGATTGATAGATTTAACACTGATGATGTTTTGTAGATTTTGTGATTGATAGATTTAACACTGATGATGTTTTGTAGATTTTGTTATTGATAGATTTAACACTGATGATGTTTTGTAGATTTTGTGATTGATAGATTTAACACTGATGAAGTTTTGTAGGATTTTGTTATTGATAGATTTAACACTGATGTTTTGTAGATTTTGTTATTGATAGATTTAAAACTGATGAAGTGTTGTAGATTTTGTTATTGATAGATTTAACACTGATGATGTTTTGTAGATTTTGTTATTGATAGATTTAACACTGATGAAGTTTTGTAGGATTTTGTTATTGATAGATTTAACACTGATGATGTTTTGTAGATTTTGTTATTGATAGATTTAACACTGATGAAGTGTTGTAGATTTTGTTATTGATAGATTTAACATTGATGAAGTGTTGTAGATTTTGTTATTGATAGATTTAACATTGATGAAGTGTTGTAGATTTTGTTATTGATAGATTTAACACTGATGATGTTTTGTAGATTTTGTTATTGATAGATTTAACACTGATGATGTTTTGTAGATTTTGTTATTGATAGATTTAACACTGATGAAGTGTTGTAGATTTTGTTATTGATAGATTTAACACTGATGAAGTGTTGTAGATTTTGTTATTGATAGAATTAAAACTGATGAAGTGTTGTAGATTTTGTTATTGATAGATTTAACATTGATGAAGTGTTGTAGATTTTGTTATTGATAGATTTAAAACTGATGAAGTGTTGTAGATTTTGTTATTGATAGATTTAAAACTGATGAAGTTTTGTAGATTTTGTTATTGATAGATTTAACACTGATGAAGTTTTGTAGGATTTTGTTATTGATAGATTTAACACTGATGAAGTTTTGTAGATTTTGTGATTGATAGATTTAACACTGATGATGTTTTGTAGATTTTGTGATGATAGATTTAACACTGATGATGTTTTGTAGATTTTGTTATTGATAGATTTAACACTGATGATGTTTTGTAGATTTTGTTATTGATAGATTTAACACTGATGAAGTTTTGTAGGATTTTGTTATTGATAGATTTAACACTGATGAAGTGTTGTAGATTTTGTTATTGATAGATTTAAAACTGATGAAGTTTTGTAGATTTTGTTATTGATAGATTTAACACTGATGAAGTTTTGTAGGATTTTGTTATTGATAGATTTAACACTGATGAAGTTTTGTAGGATTTTGTTATTGATAGATTTAACACTGATGAAGTTTTGTAGGATTTTGTTATTGATAGATTTAACACTGATGATGTTTTGTAGATTTTGTTATTGATAGATTTAACACTGATGAAGTGTTGTAGATTTTGTTATTGATAGAATTAAAACTGATGAAGTTTTGTAGATTTTGTTATTGATAGATTTAACACTGATGAAGTGTTGTAGATTTTGTTATTGATAGATTTAAAACTGATGAAGTGTTGTAGATTTTGTTATTGATAGATTTAACACTGATGATGTTTTGTAGATTCTGTTATTGATAGATTTAAAACTGATGAAGTGTTGTAGATTTTGTTATTGATAGATTTAACACTGATGATGTTTTGTAGATTTTGTTATTGATAGATTTAACACTGATGAAGTTTTGTAGGATTTTGTTATCGATAGATTTAACACTGATGATGTTTTGTAGATTTTGTTATTGATAGATTTAACACTGATGAAGTGTTGTAGATTTTGTTATTGATAGATTTAAAACTGATGTTTTGTAGATTTTGTTATTGATAGATTTAACACTGATGAAGTGTTGTAGATTTTGTTATTGATAGATTTAACATTGATGAAGTGTTGTAGATTTTGTTATTGATAGATTTAACACTGATGAAGTGTTGTAGATTTTGTTATTGATAGATTTAACACTGATGAAGTGTTGTAGATTTTGTTATTGATAGATTTAACACTGATGAAGTGTTGTAGATTTTGTTATTGATAGATTTAACACTGATGAAGTTTTGTAGGATTTTGTTATTGATAGATTTAACACTGATGAAGTTTTGTAGATTTTGTGATTGATAGATTTAACACTGATGATGTTTTGTAGATTTTGTGATGATAGATTTAACACTGATGATGTTTTGTAGATTTTGTTATTGATAGATTTAACACTGATGATGTTTTGTAGATTTTGTTATTGATAGATTTAACACTGATGAAGTGTTGTAGATTTTGTTATTGATAGAATTAAAACTGATGAAGTTTTGTAGATTTTGTTATTGATAGATATAACACTGATGAAGTGTTGTAGATTTTGTTATTGGTAGATTTAAAACTGATGAAGTGTTGTAGATTTTGTTATTGATAGATTTAACACTGATGATGTTTTGTAGATTTTGTTATTGATAGATTTAACACTGATGAAGTGTTGTAGATTTTGTTATTGATAGATTTAACACTGATGATGTTTTGTAGATTTTGTTATTGATAGATTTAACACTGATGATGTTTTGTAGATTTTGTTATTGATAGATTTAACACTGATGAAGTGTTGTAGATTTTGTTATTGATAGATTTAACACTGATGAAGTGTTGTAGATTTTGTGATTGATAGATTTAACACTGATGATGTTTTGTAGATTTTGTTATTGATAGATTTAACACTGATGAAGTGTTGTAGATTTTGTTATTGATAGATTTAACACTGATGAAGTGTTGTAGATTTTGTTATTGATAGATTTAAAACTGATGAATTGTTGTAGATTTTGTTATTGATAGATTTAAAACTGATGAAGTTTTGTAGATTTTGTTATTGATAGATTTAACACTGATGAAGTTTTGTAGGATTTTGTTATTGATAGATTTAACACTGATGAAGTTTTGTAGGATTTTGTTATTGATAGATTTAACACTGATGAAGTTTTGTAGGATTTTGTTATTGATAGATTTAACACTGATGATGTTTTGTAGATTTTGTTATTGATAGATTTAACACTGATGAAGTGTTGTAGATTTTGTTATTGATAGATTTAAAACTGATGAAGTTTTGTAGATTTTGTTATTGATAGATTTAACACTGATGAAGTTTTGTAGGATTTTGTTATTGATAGATTTAACACTGATGAAGTGTTGTAGATTTTGTTATTGATAGATTTAACACTGATGAAGTGTTGTAGATTTTGTTATTGATAGATTTAAAACTGATGAAGTTTTGTAGATTTTGTTATTGATAGATTTAACACTGATGATGTTTTGTAGATTTTGTGATTGATAGATTTAACACTGATGATGTTTTGTAGATTTTGTGATTGATAGATTTAACACTGATGTTTTGTAGATTTTGTGATGATAGATTTAACACTGATGATGTTTTGTAGATTTTGTTATTGATAGATTTAACACTGATGATGTTTTGTAGATTTTGTGATTGATAGATTTAACACTGATGAAGTGTTGTAGATTTTGTTATTGATAGATTTAACACTGATGATGTTTTGTAGATTTTGTTATTGATAGATTTAACACTGTTGAAGTTTTGTAGGATTTTGTTATTGATAGATTTAACATTGATGAAGTGTTGTAGATTTTGTTATTGATAGATTTAACATTGATGCAGTGTTGTAGATTTTGTTATTGATAGATTTAAAACTGATGAAGTGTTGTAGATTTTGTTATTGATAGATTTAACACTGATGATGTTTTGTAGATTTTGTTATTGATAGATTTAACACTGATGAAGTGTTGTAGATTTTGTTATTGATAGATTTAACACTGATGAAGTGTTGTAGATTTTGTTATTGATAGAATTAAAACTGATGAAGTGTTGTAGATTTTGTTATTGATAGATTTAACATTGATGAAGTGTTGTAGATTTTGTTATTGATAGATTTAACACTGATGAAGTTTTGTAGATTTTGTTATTGATAGATTTAACACTGATGAAGTTTTGTAGGATTTTGTTATTGATAGATTTAACACTGATGAAGTTTTGTAGATTTTGTGATTGATAGATTTAACACTGATGATGTTTTGTAGATTTTGTGATGATAGATTTAACACTGATGATGTTTTGTAGATTTTGTTATTGATAGATTTAACACTGATGATGTTTTGTAGATTTTGTTATTGATAGATTTAACACTGATGAAGTGTTGTAGATTCTGTTATTGATAGATTTAAAACTGATTAAGTGTTTTAGATTTTGTTATTGATAGATTTAAAACTCATGAAGTGTTGTAGATTTTGTTATTGATAGATTTAACACTGATGAAGTGTTGTAGATTTTGTTATTGATAGATTTAACACTGATGATGTTTTGTAGATTTTGTTATTGATAGATTTAACACTGATGATGTTTTGTAGATTTTGTTATTGATAGATTTAACACTGATGAAGTGTTGTAGATTTTGTTATTGATAGATTTAACACTGATGAAGTGTTGTAGATTTTGTGATTGATAGATTTAACACTGATGATGTTTTGTAGATTTTGTTATTGATAGATTTAACACTGATGAAGTGTTGTAGATTTTGTTATTGATAGATTTAACACTGATGAAGTGTTGTAGATTTTGTTATTGATAGATTTAAAACTGATGAATTGTTGTAGATTTTGTTATTGATAGATTTAAAACTGATGAAGTTTTGTAGATTTTGTTATTGATAGATTTAACACTGATGAAGTTTTGTAGGATTTTGTTATTGATAGATTTAACACTGATGAAGTTTTGTAGGATTTTGTTATTGATAGATTTAACACTGATGAAGTTTTGTAGGATTTTGTTATTGATAGATTTAACACTGATGAAGTTTTGTAGGATTTTGTTATTGATAGATTTAACACTGATGATGTTTTGTAGATTTTGTTATTGATAGATTTAACACTGATGAAGTGTTGTAGATTTTGTTATTGATAGAATTAAAACTGATGAAGTTTTGTAGATTTTGTTATTGATAGATTTAACACTGATGAAGTGTTGTAGATTTTGTTATTGATAGATTTAAAACTGATGAAGTTTTGTAGATTTTGTTATTGATAGATTTAACACTGATGAAGTTTTGTAGGATTTTGTTATTGATAGATTTAACACTGATGAAGTGTTGTAGATTTTGTTATTGATAGATTTAACACTGATGAAGTGTTGTAGATTTTGTTATTGATAGATTTAAAACTGATGAAATTTTGTACATTTTGTTATTGATAGATTTAACACTGATGAAGTGTTGTAGATTTTGTTATTGATAGATTTAAAACTGATGAAGTGTTGTAGATTTTGTTATTGATAGATTTAACACTGATGAAGTTTTGTAGGATTTTGTTATTGATAGATTTAACACTGATGTTTTGTAGATTTTGTTATTGATAGATTTAACACTGATGAAGTGTTGTAGATTTTGTTATTGATAGATTTAACATTGATGAAGTGTTGTAGATTTTGTTATTGATAGATTTAACACTGATGAAGTGTTGTAGACTTTGTTATTGATAGATTTAACACTGATGAAGTGTTCTAGATTTTGTTATTGATAGATTTAACACTGATGATGTTTTGTAGATTTTGTTATTGATAGATTTAACACTGATGTTTTGTAGATTTTGTTATTGATAGATTTAACACTGATGAAGTGTTGTAGATTTTGTTATTGATAGATTTAACACTGATGAAGTGTTGTAGATTTTGTGATTGATAGATTTAACACTGATGATGTTTTGTAGATTTTGTTATTGATAGATTTAACACTGATGAAGTGTTGTAGATTTTGTTATTGATAGATTTAACACTGATGAAGTGTTGTAGATTTTGTTATTGATAGATTTAAAACTGATGAATTGTTGTAGATTTTGTTATTGATAGATTTAAAACTGATGAAGTTTTGTAGATTTTGTTATTGATAGATTTAACACTGATGAAGTTTTGTAGGATTTTGTTATTGATAGATTTAACACTGATGAAGTTTTGTAGGATTTTGTTATTGATAGATTTAACACTGATGAAGTTTTGTAGGATTTTGTTATTGATAGATTTAACACTGATGAAGTTTTGTAGGATTTTGTTATTGATAGATTTAACACTGATGATGTTTTGTAGATTTTGTTATTGATAGATTTAACACTGATGAAGTGTTGTAGATTTTGTTATTGATAGAATTAAAACTGATGAAGTTTTGTAGATTTTGTTATTGATAGATTTAACACTGATGAAGTGTTGTAGATTTTGTTATTGATAGATTTAAAACTGATGAAGTTTTGTAGATTTTGTTATTGATAGATTTAACACTGATGAAGTTTTGTAGGATTTTGTTATTGATAGATTTAACACTGATGAAGTGTTGTAGATTTTGTTATTGATAGATTTAACACTGATGAAGTGTTGTAGATTTTGTTATTGATAGATTTAAAACTGATGAAGTTTTGTACATTTTGTTATTGATAGATTTAACACTGATGAAGTGTTGTAGATTTTGTTATTGATAGATTTAACACTGATGAAGTTTTGTAGGATTTTGTTATTGATAGATTTAACACTGATGTTTTGTAGATTTTGTTATTGATAGATTTAACACTGATGAAGTGTTGTAGATTTTGTTATTGATAGATTTAACATTGATGAAGTGTTGTAGATTTTGTTATTGATAGATTTAACACTGATGAAGTGTTGTAGACTTTGTTATTGATAGATTTAACACTGATGATGTTTTGTAGATTTTGTTATTGATAGATTTAACACTGATGAAGTGTTGTAGATTTTGTTATTGATAGATTTAAAACTGATGAAGTGTTGTAGATTGTGTTATTGATAGATTTAAAACTGATGAAGTTTTGTAGATTTTGTTATTGATAGATTTAACACTGATGAAGTTTTGTAGGATTTTGTTATTGATAGATTTAACACTGATGATGTTTTGTAGATTTTGTTATTGATAGATTTAACACTGATGAAGTGTTGTAGATTTTGTTATTGATAGAATTAAAACTGATGAAGTTTTGTAGATTTTGTTATTGATAGATTTAACACTGATGAAGTGTTGTAGATTTTGTTATTGATAGATTTAAAACTGATGAAGTTTTGTAGATTTTGTTATTGATAGATTTAACACTGATGAAGTTTTGTAGGATTTTGTTATTGATAGATTTAACACTGATGAAGTGTTGTAGATTTTGTTATTGATAGATTTAACACTGATGAAGTGTTGTAGATTTTGTTATTGATAGATTTAAAACTGATGAAATTTTGTACATTTTGTTATTGATAGATTTAACACTGATGAAGTGTTGTAGATTTTGTTATTGATAGATTTAAAACTGATGAAGTGTTGTAGATTTTGTTATTGATAGATTTAACACTGATGAAGTTTTGTAGGATTTTGTTATTGATAGATTTAACACTGATGTTTTGTAGATTTTGTTATTGATAGATTTAACACTGATGAAGTGTTGTAGATTTTGTTATTGATAGATTTAACATTGATGAAGTGTTGTAGATTTTGTTATTGATAGATTTAACACTGATGAAGTGTTGTAGACTTTGTTATTGATAGATTTAACACTGATGAAGTGTTCTAGATTTTGTTATTGATAGATTTAACACTGATGATGTTTTGTAGATTTTGTTATTGATAGATTTAACACTGATGATGTTTTGTAGATTTTGTTATTGATAGATTTAACACTGATGAAGTGTTGTAGATTTTGTTATTGATAGATTTAACACTGATGAAGTGTTGTAGATTTTGTGATTGATAGATTTAACACTGATGATGTTTTGTAGATTTTGTTATTGATAGATTTAACACTGATGAAGTGTTGTAGATTTTGTTATTGATAGATTTAACACTGATGAAGTGTTGTAGATTTTGTTATTGATAGATTTAAAACTGATGAATTGTTGTAGATTTTGTTATTGATAGATTTAAAACTGATGAAGTTTTGTAGATTTTGTTATTGATAGATTTAACACTGATGAAGTTTTGTAGGATTTTGTTATTGATAGATTTAACACTGATGAAGTTTTGTAGGATTTTGTTATTGATAGATTTAACACTGATGAAGTTTTGTAGGATTTTGTTATTGATAGATTTAACACTGATGAAGTTTTGTAGGATTTTGTTATTGATAGATTTAACACTGATGATGTTTTGTAGATTTTGTTATTGATAGATTTAACACTGATGAAGTGTTGTAGATTTTGTTATTGATAGAATTAAAACTGATGAAGTTTTGTAGATTTTGTTATTGATAGATTTAACACTGATGAAGTGTTGTAGATTTTGTTATTGATAGATTTAAAACTGATGAAGTTTTGTAGATTTTGTTATTGATAGATTTAACACTGATGAAGTTTTGTAGGATTTTGTTATTGATAGATTTAACACTGATGAAGTGTTGTAGATTTTGTTATTGATAGATTTAACACTGATGAAGTGTTGTAGATTTTGTTATTGATAGATTTAAAACTGATGAAGTTTTGTACATTTTGTTATTGATAGATTTAACACTGATGAAGTGTTGTAGATTTTGTTATTGATAGATTTAACACTGATGAAGTTTTGTAGGATTTTGTTATTGATAGATTTAACACTGATGTTTTGTAGATTTTGTTATTGATAGATTTAACACTGATGAAGTGTTGTAGATTTTGTTATTGATAGATTTAACATTGATGAAGTGTTGTAGATTTTGTTATTGATAGATTTAACACTGATGAAGTGTTGTAGACTTTGTTATTGATAGATTTAACACTGATGATGTTTTGTAGATTTTGTTATTGATAGATTTAACACTGATGAAGTGTTGTAGATTTTGTTATTGATAGATTTAAAACTGATGAAGTGTTGTAGATTGTGTTATTGATAGATTTAAAACTGATGAAGTTTTGTAGATTTTGTTATTGATAGATTTAACACTGATGAAGTTTTGTAGGATTTTGTTATTGATAGATTTAACACTGATGAAGTTTTGTAGATTTTGTGATTGATAGATTTAACACTGATGATGTTTTGTAGATTTTGTGATGATAGATTTAACACTGATGATGTTTTGTAGATTTTGTTATTGATAGATTTAACACTGATGTTTTGTAGATTTTGTTATTGATAGATTTAACACTGATGAAGTGTTGTAGATTTTGTTATTGATAGAATTAAAACTGATGAAGTTTTATAGATTTTGTTATTGATAGATATAACACTGATGAAGTGTTGTAGATTTTGTTATTGGTAGATTTAAAACTGATGAAGTGTTGTAGATTTTGTTATTGATAGATTTAACACTGATGATGTGTTGTATATTTTGTTATTGATAGATTTAACACTGATGAAGTTTTGTAGGATTTTGTTATTGATAGATTTAACACTGATGAAGTGTTGTAGATTCTGTTATTGATAGATTTAAAACTGATGAAGTGTTGTAGATTTTGTTATTGATAGATTTAACACTGATGATGTTTTGTAGATTTTGTTATTGATAGATTTAACACTGATGAAGTTTTGTAGGATTTTGTTATTGATAGATTTAACACTGATGAAGTGTTGTAGATTCTGTTATTGATAGATTTAAAACTGATGAAGTGTTGTAGATTTTGTTATTGATAGATTTAAAACTTATGAAGTGTTGTAGATTTTGTTATTGATAGATTTAACACTGATGAAGTGTTGTAGATTTTGTTATTGATAGATTTAACACTGATGATGTTTTGTAGATTTTGTTATTGATAGATTTAACACTGATGATGTTTTGTAGATTTTGTTATTGATAGATTTAAAACTGATGAAGTTTTGTAGATTTTGTTATTGATAGATTTAACACTGATGAAGTTTTGTAGGATTTTGTTATTGATAGATTTAACACTGATGAAGTGTTGTAGATTTTGTTATTGATAGATTTAACACTGATGAAGTGTTGTAGATTTTGTTATTGATAGATTTAAAACTGATGAAGTGTTGTAGATTGTGTTATTGATAGATTTAAAACTGATGAAGTTTTGTAGATTTTGTTATTGATAGATTTAACACTGATGAAGTTTTGTAGGATTTTGTTATTGATAGATTTAACACTGATGAAGTTTTGTAGATTTTGTGATTGATAGATTTAACACTGATGATGTTTTGTAGATTTTGTGATGATAGATTTAACACTGATGATGTTTTGTAGATTTTGTTATTGATAGATTTAACACTGATGATGTTTTGTAGATTTTGTTATTGATAGATTTAACACTGATGAAGTGTTGTAGATTTTGTTATTGATAGAATTAAAACTGATGAAGTTTTATAGATTTTGTTATTGATAGATATAACACTGATGAAGTGTTGTAGATTTTGTTATTGGTAGATTTAAAACTGATGAAGTGTTGTAGATTTTGTTATTGATAGATTTAACACTGATGATGTTTTGTATATTTTGTTATTGATAGATTTAACACTGATGAAGTTTTGTAGGATTTTGTTATTGATAGATTTAACACTGATGAAGTGTTGTAGATTCTGTTATTGATAGATTTAAAACTGATGAAGTGTTGTAGATTTTGTTATTGATAGATTTAACACTGATGATGTTTTGTAGATTTTGTTATTGATAGATTTAACACTGATGAAGTTTTGTAGGATTTTGTTATTGATAGATTTAACACTGATGAAGTGTTGTAGATTCTGTTATTGATAGATTTAAAACTGATGAAGTGTTGTAGATTTTGTTATTGATAGATTTAAAACTTATGAAGTGTTGTAGATTTTGTTATTGATAGATTTAACACTGATGAAGTGTTGTAGATTTTGTTATTGATAGATTTAACACTGATGATGTTTTGTAGATTTTGTTATTGATAGATTTAACACTGATGATGTTTTGTAGATTTTGTTATTGATAGATTTAACACTGATGAAGTGTTGTAGATTTTGTTATTGATAGATTTAACACTGATGAAGTTTTGTAGGATTTTGTTATTGATAGATTTAACACTGATGAAGTGTTGTAGATTTTGTTATTGATAGATTTAACACTGATGAAGTTTTGTAGATCTTGTTATTTATAGATTTAACACTGATGAAGTGTTGTAGATTTTGTTATTGATAGATTTAACACTGATGAAGTGTTGTAGATTTTGTTATTGATAGATTTAACAATGATGAAGTGTTGTAGATTTTGTTATTGATAGATTTAACAGTGATGAAGTGTTGTAGATTTTGTTATTGATAGATTTAAAACTGATGAAGTGTTGTAGATTGTGTTATTGATAGATTTAAAACTGATGAAGTTTTGTAGATTTTGTTATTGATAGATTTAACACTGATGAAGTTTTGTAGGATTTTGTTATTGATAGATTTAACACTGATGAAGTTTTGTAGATTTTGTGATTGATAGATTTAACACTGATGATGTTTTGTAGATTTTGTGATGATAGATTTAACACTGATGATGTTTTGTAGATTTTGTTATTGATAGATTTAACACTGATGATGTTTTGTAGATTTTGTTATTGATAGATTTAACACTGATGAAGTGTTGTAGATTTTGTTATTGATAGAATTAAAACTGATGAAGTTTTATAGATTTTGTTATTGATAGATATAACACTGATGAAGTGTTGTAGATTTTGTTATTGGTAGATTTAAAACTGATGAAGTGTTGTAGATTTTGTTATTGATAGATTTAACACTGATGATGTTTTGTATATTTTGTTATTGATAGATTTAACACTGATGAAGTTTTGTAGGATTTTGTTATTGATAGATTTAACACTGATGAAGTGTTGTAGATTCTGTTATTGATAGATTTAAAACTGATGAAGTGTTGTAGATTTTGTTATTGATAGATTTAACACTGATGATGTTTTGTAGATTTTGTTATTGATAGATTTAACACTGATGAAGTTTTGTAGGATTTTGTTATTGATAGATTTAACACTGATGAAGTGTTGTAGATTCTGTTATTGATAGATTTAAAACTGATGAAGTGTTGTAGATTTTGTTATTGATAGATTTAAAACTTATGAAGTGTTGTAGATTTTGTTATTGATAGATTTAACACTGATGAAGTGTTGTAGATTTTGTTATTGATAGATTTAACACTGATGATGTTTTGTAGATTTTGTTATTGATAGATTTAACACTGATGATGTTTTGTAGATTTTGTTATTGATAGATTTAACACTGATGAAGTGTTGTAGATTTTGTTATTGATAGATTTAACACTGATGAAGTTTTGTAGGATTTTGTTATTGATAGATTTAACACTGATGAAGTGTTGTAGATTTTGTTATTGATAGATTTAACACTGATGAAGTTTTGTAGATCTTGTTATTTATAGATTTAACACTGATGAAGTGTTGTAGATTTTGTTATTGATAGATTTAACACTGATGAAGTGTTGTAGATTTTGTTATTGATAGATTTAACAATGATGAAGTGTTGTAGATTTTGTTATTGATAGATTTAACAGTGATGAAGTGTTGTAGATTTCGTTATTGATAGATTTAACACTGATGATGTTTTGTAGATTTCGTGATTGATAGATTTAACACTGATGAAGTTTTGTAGATTTCGTTATTGATAGATTTAACACTGATGATGTTTTGTAGATTTTGTTATTGATAGATTTAACACTGATGAAGTGTTGTAGATTTTGTTATTGATAGATTTAACACTGATGAAGTGTTGTAGATTTTGTTATTGATAGATTTAAAACTGATGAAGTGTTGTAGATTTTGTTATTGATAGATTTAACACTGATGAAGTGTTGTAGATTTTGTTATTGATAGATTTAACACTGATGAAGTGTTGTAGATTTTGTTATTGATAGATTTAAAACTGATGAAGTTTTGTAGATTTTGTTATTGATAGATTTAACACTGATGAAGTGTTGTAGATTTTGTTATTGATAGATTTAAAACTGATGAAGTGTTGTAGATTTTGTTATTGATAGATTTAACACTGATGAAGTTTTGTAGGATTTTGTTATTGATAGATTTAACACTGATGTTTTGTAGATTTTGTTATTGATAGATTTAACACTGATGAAGTGTTGTAGATTTTGTTATTGATAGATTTAACATTGATGAAGTGTTGTAGATTTTGTTATTGATAGATTTAACACTGATGAAGTGTTGTAGATTTTGTTATTGATAGATTTAACACTGATGATGTTTTGTAGATTTTGTTATTGATAGATTTAACACTGATGAAGTGTTGTAGATTTTGTTATTGATAGATTTAACACTGATGATGTTTTGTATATTTTGTTATTGATAGATTTAACACTGATGAAGTTTTGTAGGATTTTGTTATTGATAGATTTAACACTGATGAAGTGTTGTAGATTCTGTTATTGATAGATTTAAAACTGATGAAGTGTTGTAGATTTTGTTATTGATAGATTTAACACTGATGATGTTTTGTAGATTTTGTTATTGATAGATTTAACACTGATGAAGTTTTGTAGGATTTTGTTATTGATAGATTTAACACTGATGAAGTGTTGTAGATTCTGTTATTGATAGATTTAAAACTGATGAAGTGTTGTAGATTTTGTTATTGATAGATTTAAAACTTATGAAGTGTTGTAGATTTTGTTATTGATAGATTTAACACTGATGAAGTGTTGTAGATTTTGTTATTGATAGATTTAACACTGATGATGTTTTGTAGATTTTGTTATTGATAGATTTAACACTGATGATGTTTTGTAGATTTTGTTATTGATAGATTTAACACTGATGAAGTGTTGTAGATTTTGTTATTGATAGATTTAACACTGATGAAGTTTTGTAGGATTTTGTTATTGATAGATTTAACACTGATGAAGTGTTGTAGATTTTGTTATTGATAGATTTAACACTGATGAAGTTTTGTAGATCTTGTTATTTATAGATTTAACACTGATGAAGTGTTGTAGATTTTGTTATTGATAGATTTAACACTGATGAAGTGTTGTAGATTTTGTTATTGATAGATTTAACAATGATGAAGTGTTGTAGATTTTGTTATTGATAGATTTAACAGTGATGAAGTGTTGTAGATTTCGTTATTGATAGATTTAACACTGATGATGTTTTGTAGATTTCGTGATTGATAGATTTAACACTGATGAAGTTTTGTAGATTTCGTTATTGATAGATTTAACACTGATGATGTTTTGTAGATTTTGTTATTGATAGATTTAACACTGATGAAGTGTTGTAGATTTTGTTATTGATAGATTTAACACTGATGAAGTGTTGTAGATTTTGTTATTGATAGATTTAAAACTGATGAAGTGTTGTAGATTTTGTTATTGATAGATTTAACACTGATGAAGTGTTGTAGATTTTGTTATTGATAGATTTAACACTGATGAAGTGTTGTAGATTTTGTTATTGATAGATTTAAAACTGATGAAGTTTTGTAGATTTTGTTATTGATAGATTTAACACTGATGAAGTGTTGTAGATTTTGTTATTGATAGATTTAAAACTGATGAAGTGTTGTAGATTTTGTTATTGATAGATTTAACACTGATGAAGTTTTGTAGGATTTTGTTATTGATAGATTTAACACTGATGTTTTGTAGATTTTGTTATTGATAGATTTAACACTGATGAAGTGTTGTAGATTTTGTTATTGATAGATTTAACATTGATGAAGTGTTGTAGATTTTGTTATTGATAGATTTAACACTGATGAAGTGTTGTAGATTTTGTTATTGATAGATTTAACACTGATGATGTTTTGTAGATTTTGTTATTGATAGATTTAACACTGATGAAGTGTTGTAGATTTTGTTATTGATAGATTTAACACTGATGATGTTTTGTAGATTTTGTTATTGATAGATTTAACACTGATGATGTTTTGTAGATTTTGTTATTGATAGATTTAAAACTGATGAAGTTTTGTAGATTTTGTTATTGATAGATTTAACACTGATGAAGTTTTGTAGGATTTTGTTATTGATAGATTTAACACTGATGAAGTGTTGTAGATTTTGTTATTGATAGATTTAACACTGATGAAGTGTTGTAGATTTTGTTATTGATAGATTTAAAACTGATGAAGTGTTGTAGATTGTGTTATTGATAGATTTAAAACTGATGAAGTTTTGTAGATTTTGTTATTGATAGATTTAACACTGATGAAGTTTTGTAGGATTTTGTTATTGATAGATTTAACACTGATGAAGTTTTGTAGATTTTGTGATTGATAGATTTAACACTGATGATGTTTTGTAGATTTTGTTATTGATAGATTTAAAACTTATGAAGTGTTGTAGATTTTGTTATTGATAGATTTAACACTGATGAAGTGTTGTAGATTTTGTTATTGATAGATTTAACACTGATGATGTTTTGTAGATTTTGTTATTGATAGATTTAACACTGATGATGTTTTGTAGATTTTGTTATTGATAGATTTAACACTGATGAAGTGTTGTAGATTTTGTTATTGATAGATTTAACACTGATGAAGTTTTGTAGGATTTTGTTATTGATAGATTTAACACTGATGAAGTGTTGTAGATTTTGTTATTGATAGATTTAACACTGATGAAGTTTTGTAGATCTTGTTATTTATAGATTTAACACTGATGAAGTGTTGTAGATTTTGTTATTGATAGATTTAACACTGATGAAGTGTTGTAGATTTTGTTATTGATAGATTTAACAATGATGAAGTGTTGTAGATTTTGTTATTGATAGATTTAACAGTGATGAAGTGTTGTAGATTTCGTTATTGATAGATTTAACACTGATGATGTTTTGTAGATTTCGTGATTGATAGATTTAACACTGATGAAGTTTTGTAGATTTCGTTATTGATAGATTTAACACTGATGATGTTTTGTAGATTTTGTTATTGATAGATTTAACACTGATGAAGTGTTGTAGATTTTGTTATTGATAGATTTAACACTGATGAAGTGTTGTAGATTTTGTTATTGATAGATTTAAAACTGATGAAGTGTTGTAGATTTTGTTATTGATAGATTTAACACTGATGAAGTGTTGTAGATTTTGTTATTGATAGATTTAACACTGATGAAGTGTTGTAGATTTTGTTATTGATAGATTTAAAACTGATGAAGTTTTGTAGATTTTGTTATTGATAGATTTAACACTGATGAAGTGTTGTAGATTTTGTTATTGATAGATTTAAAACTGATGAAGTGTTGTAGATTTTGTTATTGATAGATTTAACACTGATGAAGTTTTGTAGGATTTTGTTATTGATAGATTTAACACTGATGTTTTGTAGATTTTGTTATTGATAGATTTAACACTGATGAAGTGTTGTAGATTTTGTTATTGATAGATTTAACATTGATGAAGTGTTGTAGATTTTGTTATTGATAGATTTAACACTGATGAAGTGTTGTAGATTTTGTTATTGATAGATTTAACACTGATGATGTTTTGTAGATTTTGTTATTGATAGATTTAACACTGATGAAGTGTTGTAGATTTTGTTATTGATAGATTTAACACTGATGATGTTTTGTAGATTTTGTTATTGATAGATTTAACACTGATGATGTTTTGTAGATTTTGTTATTGATAGATTTAAAACTGATGAAGTTTTGTAGATTTTGTTATTGATAGATTTAACACTGATGAAGTTTTGTAGGATTTTGTTATTGATAGATTTAACACTGATGAAGTGTTGTAGATTTTGTTATTGATAGATTTAACACTGATGAAGTGTTGTAGATTTTGTTATTGATAGATTTAAAACTGATGAAGTGTTGTAGATTGTGTTATTGATAGATTTAAAACTGATGAAGTTTTGTAGATTTTGTTATTGATAGATTTAACACTGATGAAGTTTTGTAGGATTTTGTTATTGATAGATTTAACACTGATGAAGTTTTGTAGATTTTGTGATTGATAGATTTAACACTGATGATGTTTTGTAGATTTTGTGATGATAGATTTAACACTGATGATGTTTTGTAGATTTTGTTATTGATAGATTTAACACTGATGATGTTTTGTAGATTTTGTTATTGATAGATTTAACACTGATGAAGTGTTGTAGATTTTGTTATTGATAGAATTAAAACTGATGAAGTTTTATAGATTTTGTTATTGATAGATATAACACTGATGAAGTGTTGTAGATTTTGTTATTGGTAGATTTAAAACTGATGAAGTGTTGTAGATTTTGTTATTGATAGATTTAACACTGATGATGTTTTGTATATTTTGTTATTGATAGATTTAACACTGATGAAGTTTTGTAGGATTTTGTTATTGATAGATTTAACACTGATGAAGTGTTGTAGATTCTGTTATTGATAGATTTAAAACTGATGAAGTGTTGTAGATTTTGTTATTGATAGATTTAACACTGATGATGTTTTGTAGATTTTGTTATTGATAGATTTAACACTGATGAAGTTTTGTAGGATTTTGTTATTGATAGATTTAACACTGATGAAGTGTTGTAGATTCTGTTATTGATAGATTTAAAACTGATGAAGTGTTGTAGATTTTGTTATTGATAGATTTAAAACTTATGAAGTGTTGTAGATTTTGTTATTGATAGATTTAAAACTTATGAAGTGTTGTAGATTTTGTTATTGATAGATTTAACACTGATGAAGTGTTGTAGATTTTGTTATTGATAGATTTAACACTGATGATGTTTTGTAGATTTTGTTATTGATAGATTTAACACTGATGATGTTTTGTAGATTTTGTTATTGATAGATTTAACACTGATGAAGTGTTGTAGATTTTGTTATTGATAGATTTAACACTGATGAAGTTTTGTAGGATTTTGTTATTGATAGATTTAACACTGATGAAGTGTTGTAGATTTTGTTATTGATAGATTTAACACTGATGAAGTTTTGTAGATCTTGTTATTTATAGATTTAACACTGATGAAGTGTTGTAGATTTTGTTATTGATAGATTTAACACTGATGAAGTGTTGTAGATTTTGTTATTGATAGATTTAACAATGATGAAGTGTTGTAGATTTTGTTATTGATAGATTTAACAGTGATGAAGTGTTGTAGATTTCGTTATTGATAGATTTAACACTGATGATGTTTTGTAGATTTCGTGATTGATAGATTTAACACTGATGAAGTTTTGTAGATTTCGTTATTGATAGATTTAACACTGATGATGTTTTGTAGATTTTGTTATTGATAGATTTAACACTGATGAAGTGTTGTAGATTTTGTTATTGATAGATTTAACACTGATGAAGTGTTGTAGATTTTGTTATTGATAGATTTAAAACTGATGAAGTGTTGTAGATTTTGTTATTGATAGATTTAACACTGATGAAGTGTTGTAGATTTTGTTATTGATAGATTTAACACTGATGAAGTGTTGTAGATTTTGTTATTGATAGATTTAAAACTGATGAAGTTTTGTAGATTTTGTTATTGATAGATTTAACACTGATGAAGTGTTGTAGATTTTGTTATTGATAGATTTAAAACTGATGAAGTGTTGTAGATTTTGTTATTGATAGATTTAACACTGATGAAGTTTTGTAGGATTTTGTTATTGATAGATTTAACACTGATGTTTTGTAGATTTTGTTATTGATAGATTTAACACTGATGAAGTGTTGTAGATTTTGTTATTGATAGATTTAACATTGATGAAGTGTTGTAGATTTTGTTATTGATAGATTTAACACTGATGAAGTGTTGTAGATTTTGTTATTGATAGATTTAACACTGATGATGTTTTGTAGATTTTGTTATTGATAGATTTAACACTGATGAAGTTTTGTAGGATTTTGTTATTGATAGATTTAACACTGATGAAGTGTTGTAGATTTTGTGATTGATAGATTTAACACTGATGATGTTTTGTAGATTTTGTGATGATAGATTTAACACTGATGATGTTTTGTAGATTTTGTTATTGATAGATTTAACACTGATGATGTTTTGTAGATTTTGTTATTGATAGATTTAACACTGATGAAGTGTTGTAGATTTTGTTATTGATAGAATTAAAACTGATGAAGTTTTATAGATTTTGTTATTGATAGATATAACACTGATGAAGTGTTGTAGATTTTGTTATTGGTAGATTTAAAACTGATGAAGTGTTGTAGATTTTGTTATTGATAGATTTAACACTGATGATGTTTTGTATATTTTGTTATTGATAGATTTAACACTGATGAAGTTTTGTAGGATTTTGTTATTGATAGATTTAACACTGATGAAGTGTTGTAGATTCTGTTATTGATAGATTTAAAACTGATGAAGTGTTGTAGATTTTGTTATTGATAGATTTAACACTGATGATGTTTTGTAGATTTTGTTATTGATAGATTTAACACTGATGAAGTTTTGTAGGATTTTGTTATTGATAGATTTAACACTGATGAAGTGTTGTAGATTCTGTTATTGATAGATTTAAAACTGATGAAGTGTTGTAGATTTTGTTATTGATAGATTTAAAACTTATGAAGTGTTGTAGATTTTGTTATTGATAGATTTAACACTGATGAAGTGTTGTAGATTTTGTTATTGATAGATTTAACACTGATGATGTTTTGTAGATTTTGTTATTGATAGATTTAACACTGATGATGTTTTGTAGATTTTGTTATTGATAGATTTAACACTGATGAAGTGTTGTAGATTTTGTTATTGATAGATTTAACACTGATGAAGTTTTGTAGGATTTTGTTATTGATAGATTTAACACTGATGAAGTGTTGTAGATTTTGTTATTGATAGATTTAACACTGATGAAGTGTTGTAGATTTTGTTATTGATAGATTTAACACTGATGAAGTGTTGTAGATTTTGTTATTAATAGATTTAACACTGATGAAGTGTTGTAGATTTTGTTATTGATAGATTTAACAGTGATGAAGTGTTGTAGATTTCGTTATTGATAGATTTAACACTGATGATGTTTTGTAGATTTCGTGATTGATAGATTTAACACTGATGAAGTTTTGTAGATTTCGTTATTGATAGATTTAACACTGATGATGTTTTGTAGATTTTGTTATTGATAGATTTAACACTGATGAAGTGTTGTAGATTTTGTTATTGATAGATTTAACACTGATGAAGTGTTGTAGATTTTGTTATTGATAGATTTAAAACTGATGAAGTGTTGTAGATTTTGTTATTGATAGATTTAACACTGATGAAGTGTTGTAGATTTTGTTATTGATAGATTTAACACTGATGAAGTGTTGTAGATTTTGTTATTGATAGATTTAAAACTGATGAAGTTTTGTAGATTTTGTTATTGATAGATTTAACACTGATGAAGTGTTGTAGATTTTGTTATTGATAGATTTAAAACTGATGAAGTGTTGTAGATTTTGTTATTGATAGATTTAACACTGATGAAGTTTTGTAGGATTTTGTTATTGATAGATTTAACACTGATGTTTTGTAGATTTTGTTATTGATAGATTTAACACTGATGAAGTGTTGTAGATTTTGTTATTGATAGATTTAACATTGATGAAGTGTTGTAGATTTTGTTATTGATAGATTTAACACTGATGAAGTGTTGTAGATTTTGTTATTGATAGATTTAACACTGATGAAGTGTTGTAGATTTTGTTATTGATAGAATTAAAACTGTTGAAGTGTTGTAGATTTTGTTATTGATAGATTTAACATTGATGAAGTGTTGTAGATTTTGTTATTGATAGATTTAAAACTGATGAAGTGTTGTAGATTTTGTTATTGATAGATTTAACACTGATGAAGTGTTGTAGATTTTGTTATTGATAGATTTAAAACTGATGAAGTGTTGTAGATTGTGTTATTGATAGATTTAAAACTGATGAAGTTTTGTAGATTTTGTTATTGATAGATTTAACACTGATGAAGTTTTGTAGGATTTTGTTATTGATAGATTTAACACTGATGAAGTTTTGTAGATTTTGTGATTGATAGATTTAACACTGATGATGTTTTGTAGATTTTGTGATGATAGATTTAACACTGATGATGTTTTGTAGATTTTGTTATTGATAGATTTAAAACTGATGAAGTGTTGTAGATTTTGTTATTGATAGATTTAAAACTTATGAAGTGTTGTAGATTTTGTTATTGATAGATTTAACACTGATGAAGTGTTGTAGATTTTGTTATTGATAGATTTAACACTGATGAAGTTTTGTAGATCTTGTTATTTATAGATTTAACACTGATGAAGTGTTGTAGATTTTGTTATTGATAGATTTAACACTGATGAAGTGTTGTAGATTTTGTTATTGATAGATTTAACACTGATGAAGTGTTGTAGATTTTGTTATTAATAGATTTAACACTGATGAAGTGTTGTAGATTTTGTTATTGATAGATTTAACACTGATGAAGTGTTGTAGATTTTGTTATTGATAGATTTAAAACTGATGAAGTGTTGTAGATTGTGTTATTGATAGATTTAAAACTGATGAAGTTTTGTAGATTTTGTTATTGATAGATTTAACACTGATGAAGTTTTGTAGGATTTTGTTATTGATAGATTTAACACTGATGAAGTTTTGTAGATTTTGTGATTGATAGATTTAACACTGATGATGTTTTGTAGATTTTGTGATGATAGATTTAACACTGATGATGTTTTGTAGATTTTGTTATTGATAGATTTAACACTGATGATGTTTTGTAGATTTTGTTATTGATAGATTTAACACTGATGAAGTGTTGTAGATTTTGTTATTGATAGAATTAAAACTGATGAAGTTTTATAGATTTTGTTATTGATAGATATAACACTGATGAAGTGTTGTAGATTTTGTTATTGGTAGATTTAAAACTGATGAAGTGTTGTAGATTTTGTTATTGATAG
Organism: Sebastes fasciatus; assembly: GCF_043250625.1. Classification (NCBI taxonomy): domain Eukaryota; kingdom Metazoa; phylum Chordata; class Actinopteri; order Perciformes; family Sebastidae; genus Sebastes; species Sebastes fasciatus. The sequence continues at coordinate 33,808,042 of NC_133808.1, read as the reverse complement.
ATTTAACACTGATGATGTTTTGTAGATTTTGTTATTGATAGATTTAACACTGATGAAGTTTTGTAGGATTTTGTTATTGATAGATTTAACACTGATGAAGTGTTGTAGATTCTGTTATTGATAGATTTAACACTGATGAAGTGTTGTAGATTCTGTTATTGATAGATTTAAAACTGATGAAGTGTTGTAGATTTTGTTATTGATAGATTTAAAACTTATGAAGTGTTGTAGATTTTGTTATTTATAGATTTAACACTGATGAAGTGTTGTAGATTTTGTTATTGATAGAATTAAAACTGATGAAGTTTTGTAGATTTTGTTATTGATAGATATAACACTGATGAAGTGTTGTAGATTTTGTTATTGATAGATTTAAAACTGATGAAGTTTTGTAGATTTTGTTATTGATAGATTTAACACTGATGAAGTTTTGTAGATTTTGTGATTGATAGATTTAACACTGATGATGTTTTGTAGATTTTGTGATGATAGATTTAACACTGATGTTTTGTAGATTTTGTTATTGATAGATTTAACACTGATGATGTTTTGTAGATTTTGTTATTGATAGATTTAACACTGATGAAGTGTTGTAGATTTTGTTATTGATAGAATTAAAACTGATGAAGTTTTATAGATTTTGTTATTGATAGATATAACACTGATGAAGTGTTGTAGATTTTGTTATTGGTAGATTTAAAACTGATGAAGTGTTGTAGATTTTGTTATTGATAGATTTAACACTGATGAAGTGTTGTAGATTCTGTTATTGATAGATTTAAAACTGATGAAGTGTTGTAGATTTTGTTATTGATAGATTTAAAACTTATGAAGTGTTGTAGATTTTGTTATTGATAGATTTAACACTGATGAAGTGTTGTAGATTTTGTTATTGATAGATTTAACACTGATGATGTTTTGTAGATTTTGTTATTGATAGATTTAACACTGATGATGTTTTGTAGATTTTGTTATTGATAGATTTAACACTGATGAAGTGTTGTAGATTTTGTTATTGATAGATTTAACACTGATGAAGTTTTGTAGGATTTTGTTATTGATAGATTTAACACTGATGAAGTGTTGTAGATTTTGTTATTGATAGATTTAACACTGATGAAGTTTTGTAGATCTTGTTATTTATAGATTTAACACTGATAAAGTGTTGTAGATTTTGTTATTGATAGATTTAACACTGATGAAGTGTTGTAGATTTTGTTATTGATAGATTTAACACTGATGAAGTGTTGTAGATTTTGTTATTAATAGATTTAACACTGATGAAGTGTTGTAGATTTTGTTATTGATAGATTTAACAGTGATGAAGTGTTGTAGATTTCGTTATTGATAGATTTAACACTGATGATGTTTTGTAGATTTCGTGATTGATAGATTTAACACTGATGAAGTTTTGTAGATTTCGTTATTGATAGATTTAACACTGATGATGTTTTGTAGATTTTGTTATTGATAGATTTAACACTGATGAAGTGTTGTAGATTTTGTTATTGATAGATTTAACACTGATGAAGTGTTGTAGATTTTGTTATTGATAGATTTAAAACTGATGAAGTGTTGTAGATTTTGTTATTGATAGATTTAACACTGATGAAGTGTTGTAGATTTTGTTATTGATAGATTTAACACTGATGAAGTGTTGTAGATTTTGTTATTGATAGATTTAAAACTGATGAAGTGTTGTAGATTTTGTTATTGATAGATTTAACACTGATGAAGTGTTGTAGATTTTGTTATTGATAGATTTAACACTGATGAAGTGTTGTAGATTTTGTTATTGATAGATTTAAAACTGATGAAGTTTTGTAGATTTTGTTATTGATAGATTTAACACTGATGAAGTGTTGTAGATTTTGTTATTGATAGATTTAAAACTGATGAAGTGTTGTAGATTTTGTTATTGATAGATTTAACACTGATGAAGTTTTGTAGGATTTTGTTATTGATAGATTTAACACTGATGTTTTGTAGATTTTGTTATTGATAGATTTAACACTGATGAAGTGTTGTAGATTTTGTTATTGATAGATTTAACATTGATGAAGTGTTGTAGATTTTGTTATTGATAGATTTAACACTGATGAAGTGTTGTAGATTTTGTTATTGATAGATTTAACACTGATGAAGTGTTGTAGATTTTGTTATTGATAGAATTAAAACTGTTGAAGTGTTGTAGATTTTGTTATTGATAGATTTAACATTGATGAAGTGTTGTAGATTTTGTTATTGATAGATTTAAAACTGATGAAGTGTTGTAGATTTTGTTATTGATAGATTTAACACTGATGAAGTGTTGTAGATTTTGTTATTGATAGATTTAAAACTGATGAAGTGTTGTAGATTGTGTTATTGATAGATTTAAAACTGATGAAGTTTTGTAGATTTTGTTATTGATAGATTTAACACTGATGAAGTTTTGTAGGATTTTGTTATTGATAGATTTAACACTGATGAAGTTTTGTAGATTTTGTGATTGATAGATTTAACACTGATGATGTTTTGTAGATTTTGTGATGATAGATTTAACACTGATGATGTTTTGTAGATTTTGTTATTGATAGATTTAAAACTGATGAAGTGTTGTAGATTTTGTTATTGATAGATTTAAAACTTATGAAGTGTTGTAGATTTTGTTATTGATAGATTTAACACTGATGAAGTGTTGTAGATTTTGTTATTGATAGATTTAACACTGATGAAGTTTTGTAGATCTTGTTATTTATAGATTTAACACTGATGAAGTGTTGTAGATTTTGTTATTGATAGATTTAACACTGATGAAGTGTTGTAGATTTTGTTATTGATAGATTTAACACTGATGAAGTGTTGTAGATTTTGTTATTAATAGATTTAACACTGATGAAGTGTTGTAGATTTTGTTATTGATAGATTTAACACTGATGAAGTGTTGTAGATTTTGTTATTGATAGATTTAAAACTGATGAAGTGTTGTAGATTGTGTTATTGATAGATTTAAAACTGATGAAGTTTTGTAGATTTTGTTATTGATAGATTTAACACTGATGAAGTTTTGTAGGATTTTGTTATTGATAGATTTAACACTGATGAAGTTTTGTAGATTTTGTGATTGATAGATTTAACACTGATGATGTTTTGTAGATTTTGTGATGATAGATTTAACACTGATGATGTTTTGTAGATTTTGTTATTGATAGATTTAACACTGATGATGTTTTGTAGATTTTGTTATTGATAGATTTAACACTGATGAAGTGTTGTAGATTTTGTTATTGATAGAATTAAAACTGATGAAGTTTTATAGATTTTGTTATTGATAGATATAACACTGATGAAGTGTTGTAGATTTTGTTATTGGTAGATTTAAAACTGATGAAGTGTTGTAGATTTTGTTATTGATAGATTTAACACTGATGATGTTTTGTAGATTTTGTTATTGATAGATTTAACACTGATGAAGTTTTGTAGGATTTTGTTATTGATAGATTTAACACTGATGAAGTGTTGTAGATTCTGTTATTGATAGATTTAACACTGATGAAGTGTTGTAGATTCTGTTATTGATAGATTTAAAACTGATGAAGTGTTGTAGATTTTGTTATTGATAGATTTAAAACTTATGAAGTGTTGTAGATTTTGTTATTTATAGATTTAACACTGATGAAGTGTTGTAGATTTTGTTATTGATAGAATTAAAACTGATGAAGTTTTGTAGATTTTGTTATTGATAGATATAACACTGATGAAGTGTTGTAGATTTTGTTATTGATAGATTTAAAACTGATGAAGTTTTGTAGATTTTGTTATTGATAGATTTAACACTGATGAAGTTTTGTAGATTTTGTGATTGATAGATTTAACACTGATGATGTTTTGTAGATTTTGTGATGATAGATTTAACACTGATGATGTTTTGTAGATTTTGTTATTGATAGATTTAACACTGATGATGTTTTGTAGATTTTGTTATTGATAGATTTAACACTGATGAAGTGTTGTAGATTTTGTTATTGATAGAATTAAAACTGATGAAGTTTTATAGATTTTGTTATTGATAGATATAACACTGATGAAGTGTTGTAGATTTTGTTATTGGTAGATTTAAAACTGATGAAGTGTTGTAGATTTTGTTATTGATAGATTTAACACTGATGAAGTGTTGTAGATTCTGTTATTGATAGATTTAAAACTGATGAAGTGTTGTAGATTTTGTTATTGATAGATTTAAAACTTATGAAGTGTTGTAGATTTTGTTATTGATAGATTTAACACTGATGAAGTGTTGTAGATTTTGTTATTGATAGATTTAACACTGATGATGTTTTGTAGATTTTGTTATTGATAGATTTAACACTGATGATGTTTTGTAGATTTTGTTATTGATAGATTTAACACTGATGAAGTGTTGTAGATTTTGTTATTGATAGATTTAACACTGATGAAGTTTTGTAGGATTTTGTTATTGATAGATTTAACACTGATGAAGTGTTGTAGATTTTGTTATTGATAGATTTAACACTGATGAAGTTTTGTAGATCTTGTTATTTATAGATTTAACACTGATGAAGTGTTGTAGATTTTGTTATTGATAGATTTAACACTGATGAAGTGTTGTAGATTTTGTTATTGATAGATTTAACACTGATGAAGTGTTGTAGATTTTGTTATTAATAGATTTAACACTGATGAAGTGTTGTAGATTTTGTTATTGATAGATTTAACAGTGATGAAGTGTTGTAGATTTCGTTATTGATAGATTTAACACTGATGATGTTTTGTAGATTTCGTGATTGATAGATTTAACACTGATGAAGTTTTGTAGATTTCGTTATTGATAGATTTAACACTGATGATGTTTTGTAGATTTTGTTATTGATAGATTTAACACTGATGAAGTGTTGTAGATTTTGTTATTGATAGATTTAACACTGATGAAGTGTTGTAGATTTTGTTATTGATAGATTTAAAACTGATGAAGTGTTGTAGATTTTGTTATTGATAGATTTAACACTGATGAAGTGTTGTAGATTTTGTTATTGATAGATTTAACACTGATGAAGTGTTGTAGATTTTGTTATTGATAGATTTAAAACTGATGAAGTTTTGTAGATTTTGTTATTGATAGATTTAACACTGATGAAGTGTTGTAGATTTTGTTATTGATAGATTTAAAACTGATGAAGTGTTGTAGATTTTGTTATTGATAGATTTAACACTGATGAAGTTTTGTAGGATTTTGTTATTGATAGATTTAACACTGATGTTTTGTAGATTTTGTTATTGATAGATTTAACACTGATGAAGTGTTGTAGATTTTGTTATTGATAGATTTAACATTGATGAAGTGTTGTAGATTTTGTTATTGATAGATTTAACACTGATGAAGTGTTGTAGATTTTGTTATTGATAGATTTAACACTGATGATGTTTTGTATATTTTGTTATTGATAGATTTAACACTGATGAAGTTTTGTAGGATTTTGTTATTGATAGATTTAACACTGATGAAGTGTTGTAGATTCTGTTATTGATAGATTTAAAACTGATGAAGTGTTGTAGATTTTGTTATTGATAGATTTAACACTGATGATGTTTTGTAGATTTTGTTATTGATAGATTTAACACTGATGAAGTTTTGTAGGATTTTGTTATTGATAGATTTAACACTGATGAAGTGTTGTAGATTCTGTTATTGATAGATTTAAAACTGATGAAGTGTTGTAGATTTTGTTATTGATAGATTTAAAACTTATGAAGTGTTGTAGATTTTGTTATTGATAGATTTAACACTGATGAAGTGTTGTAGATTTTGTTATTGATAGATTTAACACTGATGATGTTTTGTAGATTTTGTTATTGATAGATTTAACACTGATGATGTTTTGTAGATTTTGTTATTGATAGATTTAACACTGATGAAGTGTTGTAGATTTTGTTATTGATAGATTTAACACTGATGAAGTGTTGTAGATTTTGTTATTGATAGATTTAACACTGATGAAGTGTTGTAGATTTTGTTATTAATAGATTTAACACTGATGAAGTGTTGTAGATTTTGTTATTGATAGATTTAACAGTGATGAAGTGTTGTAGATTTCGTTATTGATAGATTTAACACTGATGATGTTTTGTAGATTTCGTGATTGATAGATTTAACACTGATGAAGTTTTGTAGATTTCGTTATTGATAGATTTAACACTGATGAAGTGTTGTAGATTTTGTTATTGATAGATTTAACACTGATGAAGTGTTGTAGATTTTGTTATTGATAGATTTAACACTGATGAAGTGTTGTAGATTTTGTTATTAATAGATTTAACACTGATGAAGTGTTGTAGATTTTGTTATTGATAGATTTAACAGTGATGAAGTGTTGTAGATTTCGTTATTGATAGATTTAACACTGATGATGTTTTGTAGATTTCGTGATTGATAGATTTAACACTGATGAAGTTTTGTAGATTTCGTTATTGATAGATTTAACACTGATGATGTTTTGTAGATTTTGTTATTGATAGATTTAACACTGATGAAGTGTTGTAGATTTTGTTATTGATAGATTTAACACTGATGAAGTGTTGTAGATTTTGTTATTGATAGATTTAAAACTGATGAAGTGTTGTAGATTTTGTTATTGATAGATTTAACACTGATGAAGTGTTGTAGATTTTGTTATTGATAGATTTAACACTGATGAAGTGTTGTAGATTTTGTTATTGATAGATTTAAAACTGATGAAGTTTTGTAGATTTTGTTATTGATAGATTTAACACTGATGAAGTGTTGTAGATTTTGTTATTGATAGATTTAAAACTGATGAAGTGTTGTAGATTTTGTTATTGATAGATTTAACACTGATGAAGTTTTGTAGGATTTTGTTATTGATAGATTTAACACTGATGTTTTGTAGATTTTGTTATTGATAGATTTAACACTGATGAAGTGTTGTAGATTTTGTTATTGATAGATTTAACATTGATGAAGTGTTGTAGATTTTGTTATTGATAGATTTAACACTGATGAAGTGTTGTAGATTTTGTTATTGATAGATTTAACACTGATGAAGTGTTGTAGATTTTGTTATTGATAGAATTAAAACTGTTGAAGTGTTGTAGATTTTGTTATTGATAGATTTAACATTGATGAAGTGTTGTAGATTTTGTTATTGATAGATTTAAAACTGATGAAGTGTTGTAGATTTTGTTATTGATAGATTTAACACTGATGAAGTGTTGTAGATTTTGTTATTGATAGATTTAAAACTGATGAAGTGTTGTAGATTGTGTTATTGATAGATTTAAAACTGATGAAGTTTTGTAGATTTTGTTATTGATAGATTTAACACTGATGAAGTTTTGTAGGATTTTGTTATTGATAGATTTAACACTGATGAAGTTTTGTAGATTTTGTGATTGATAGATTTAACACTGATGATGTTTTGTAGATTTTGTGATGATAGATTTAACACTGATGATGTTTTGTAGATTTTGTTATTGATAGATTTAAAACTGATGAAGTGTTGTAGATTTTGTTATTGATAGATTTAAAACTTATGAAGTGTTGTAGATTTTGTTATTGATAGATTTAACACTGATGAAGTGTTGTAGATTTTGTTATTGATAGATTTAACACTGATGAAGTTTTGTAGATCTTGTTATTTATAGATTTAACACTGATGAAGTGTTGTAGATTTTGTTATTGATAGATTTAACACTGATGAAGTGTTGTAGATTTTGTTATTGATAGATTTAACACTGATGAAGTGTTGTAGATTTTGTTATTAATAGATTTAACACTGATGAAGTGTTGTAGATTTTGTTATTGATAGATTTAACACTGATGAAGTGTTGTAGATTTTGTTATTGATAGATTTAAAACTGATGAAGTGTTGTAGATTGTGTTATTGATAGATTTAAAACTGATGAAGTTTTGTAGATTTTGTTATTGATAGATTTAACACTGATGAAGTTTTGTAGGATTTTGTTATTGATAGATTTAACACTGATGAAGTTTTGTAGATTTTGTGATTGATAGATTTAACACTGATGATGTTTTGTAGATTTTGTGATGATAGATTTAACACTGATGATGTTTTGTAGATTTTGTTATTGATAGATTTAACACTGATGATGTTTTGTAGATTTTGTTATTGATAGATTTAACACTGATGAAGTGTTGTAGATTTTGTTATTGATAGAATTAAAACTGATGAAGTTTTATAGATTTTGTTATTGATAGATATAACACTGATGAAGTGTTGTAGATTTTGTTATTGGTAGATTTAAAACTGATGAAGTGTTGTAGATTTTGTTATTGATAGATTTAACACTGATGATGTTTTGTAGATTTTGTTATTGATAGATTTAACACTGATGAAGTTTTGTAGGATTTTGTTATTGATAGATTTAACACTGATGAAGTGTTGTAGATTCTGTTATTGATAGATTTAACACTGATGAAGTGTTGTAGATTCTGTTATTGATAGATTTAAAACTGATGAAGTGTTGTAGATTTTGTTATTGATAGATTTAAAACTTATGAAGTGTTGTAGATTTTGTTATTTATAGATTTAACACTGATGAAGTGTTGTAGATTTTGTTATTGATAGAATTAAAACTGATGAAGTTTTGTAGATTTTGTTATTGATAGATATAACACTGATGAAGTGTTGTAGATTTTGTTATTGATAGATTTAAAACTGATGAAGTTTTGTAGATTTTGTTATTGATAGATTTAACACTGATGAAGTTTTGTAGATTTTGTGATTGATAGATTTAACACTGATGATGTTTTGTAGATTTTGTGATGATAGATTTAACACTGATGATGTTTTGTAGATTTTGTTATTGATAGATTTAACACTGATGATGTTTTGTAGATTTTGTTATTGATAGATTTAACACTGATGAAGTGTTGTAGATTTTGTTATTGATAGAATTAAAACTGATGAAGTTTTATAGATTTTGTTATTGATAGATATAACACTGATGAAGTGTTGTAGATTTTGTTATTGGTAGATTTAAAACTGATGAAGTGTTGTAGATTTTGTTATTGATAGATTTAACACTGATGAAGTGTTGTAGATTCTGTTATTGATAGATTTAAAACTGATGAAGTGTTGTAGATTTTGTTATTGATAGATTTAAAACTTATGAAGTGTTGTAGATTTTGTTATTGATAGATTTAACACTGATGAAGTGTTGTAGATTTTGTTATTGATAGATTTAACACTGATGATGTTTTGTAGATTTTGTTATTGATAGATTTAACACTGATGATGTTTTGTAGATTTTGTTATTGATAGATTTAACACTGATGAAGTGTTGTAGATTTTGTTATTGATAGATTTAACACTGATGAAGTTTTGTAGGATTTTGTTATTGATAGATTTAACACTGATGAAGTGTTGTAGATTTTGTTATTGATAGATTTAACACTGATGAAGTTTTGTAGATCTTGTTATTTATAGATTTAACACTGATGAAGTGTTGTAGATTTTGTTATTGATAGATTTAACACTGATGAAGTGTTGTAGATTTTGTTATTGATAGATTTAACACTGATGAAGTGTTGTAGATTTTGTTATTAATAGATTTAACACTGATGAAGTGTTGTAGATTTTGTTATTGATAGATTTAACAGTGATGAAGTGTTGTAGATTTCGTTATTGATAGATTTAACACTGATGATGTTTTGTAGATTTCGTGATTGATAGATTTAACACTGATGAAGTTTTGTAGATTTCGTTATTGATAGATTTAACACTGATGATGTTTTGTAGATTTTGTTATTGATAGATTTAACACTGATGAAGTGTTGTAGATTTTGTTATTGATAGATTTAACACTGATGAAGTGTTGTAGATTTTGTTATTGATAGATTTAAAACTGATGAAGTGTTGTAGATTTTGTTATTGATAGATTTAACACTGATGAAGTGTTGTAGATTTTGTTATTGATAGATTTAACACTGATGAAGTGTTGTAGATTTTGTTATTGATAGATTTAAAACTGATGAAGTTTTGTAGATTTTGTTATTGATAGATTTAACACTGATGAAGTGTTGTAGATTTTGTTATTGATAGATTTAAAACTGATGAAGTGTTGTAGATTTTGTTATTGATAGATTTAACACTGATGAAGTTTTGTAGGATTTTGTTATTGATAGATTTAACACTGATGTTTTGTAGATTTTGTTATTGATAGATTTAACACTGATGAAGTGTTGTAGATTTTGTTATTGATAGATTTAACATTGATGAAGTGTTGTAGATTTTGTTATTGATAGATTTAACACTGATGAAGTGTTGTAGATTTTGTTATTGATAGAATTAAAACTGATGAAGTGTTGTAGATTTTGTTATTGATAGATTTAACATTGATGAAGTGTTGTAGATTTTGTTATTGATAGATTTAACACTGATGAAGTGTTGTAGATTTTGTTATTGATAGATTTAACACTGATGAAGTGTTGTAGATTTTGTTATTAATAGATTTAACACTGATGAAGTGTTGTAGATTTTGTTATTGATAGATTTAACAGTGATGAAGTGTTGTAGATTTCGTTATTGATAGATTTAACACTGATGATGTTTTGTAGATTTCGTGATTGATAGATTTAACACTGATGAAGTTTTGTAGATTTCGTTATTGATAGATTTAACACTGATGATGTTTTGTAGATTTTGTTATTGATAGATTTAACACTGATGAAGTGTTGTAGATTTTGTTATTGATAGATTTAACACTGATGAAGTGTTGTAGATTTTGTTATTGATAGATTTAAAACTGATGAAGTGTTGTAGATTTTGTTATTGATAGATTTAACACTGATGAAGTGTTGTAGATTTTGTTATTGATAGATTTAACACTGATGAAGTGTTGTAGATTTTGTTATTGATAGATTTAAAACTGATGAAGTTTTGTAGATTTTGTTATTGATAGATTTAACACTGATGAAGTGTTGTAGATTTTGTTATTGATAGATTTAAAACTGATGAAGTGTTGTAGATTTTGTTATTGATAGATTTAACACTGATGAAGTTTTGTAGGATTTTGTTATTGATAGATTTAACACTGATGTTTTGTAGATTTTGTTATTGATAGATTTAACACTGATGAAGTGTTGTAGATTTTGTTATTGATAGATTTAACATTGATGAAGTGTTGTAGATTTTGTTATTGATAGATTTAACACTGATGAAGTGTTGTAGATTTTGTTATTGATAGATTTAACACTGATGAAGTGTTGTAGATTTTGTTATTGATAGAATTAAAACTGTTGAAGTGTTGTAGATTTTGTTATTGATAGATTTAACATTGATGAAGTGTTGTAGATTTTGTTATTGATAGATTTAAAACTGATGAAGTGTTGTAGATTTTGTTATTGATAGATTTAACACTGATGAAGTGTTGTAGATTTTGTTATTGATAGATTTAAAACTGATGAAGTGTTGTAGATTGTGTTATTGATAGATTTAAAACTGATGAAGTTTTGTAGATTTTGTTATTGATAGATTTAACACTGATGAAGTTTTGTAGGATTTTGTTATTGATAGATTTAACACTGATGAAGTTTTGTAGATTTTGTGATTGATAGATTTAACACTGATGATGTTTTGTAGATTTTGTGATGATAGATTTAACACTGATGATGTTTTGTAGATTTTGTTATTGATAGATTTAACACTGATGATGTTTTGTAGATTTTGTTATTGATAGATTTAACACTGATGAAGTGTTGTAGATTTTGTTATTGATAGAATTAAAACTGATGAAGTTTTATAGATTTTGTTATTGATAGATATAACACTGATGAAGTGTTGTAGATTTTGTTATTGGTAGATTTAAAACTGATGAAGTGTTGTAGATTTTGTTATTGATAGATTTAACACTGATGATGTTTTGTAGATTTTGTTATTGATAGATTTAACACTGATGAAGTTTTGTAGGATTTTGTTATTGATAGATTTAACACTGATGAAGTGTTGTAGATTCTGTTATTGATAGATTTAACACTGATGAAGTGTTGTAGATTTTGTTATTGATAGATTTAACACTGATGAAGTGTTGTAGATTTTGTTATTGATAGATTTAACACTGATGAAGTGTTGTAGATTTTGTTATTAATAGATTTAACACTGATGAAGTGTTGTAGATTTTGTTATTGATAGATTTAACAGTGATGAAGTGTTGTAGATTTCGTTATTGATAGATTTAACACTGATGATGTTTTGTAGATTTCGTGATTGATAGATTTAACACTGATGAAGTTTTGTAGATTTCGTTATTGATAGATTTAACACTGATGATGTTTTGTAGATTTTGTTATTGATAGATTTAACACTGATGAAGTGTTGTAGATTTTGTTATTGATAGATTTAACACTGATGAAGTGTTGTAGATTTTGTTATTGATAGATTTAAAACTGATGAAGTGTTGTAGATTTTGTTATTGATAGATTTAAAACTGATGAAGTTTTGTAGATTTTGTTATTGATAGATTTAACACTGATGAAGTGTTGTAGATTTTGTTATTGATAGATTTAAAACTGATGAAGTGTTGTAGATTTTGTTATTGATAGATTTAACACTGATGAAGTTTTGTAGGATTTTGTTATTGATAGATTTAACACTGATGTTTTGTAGATTTTGTTATTGATAGATTTAACACTGATGAAGTGTTGTAGATTTTGTTATTGATAGATTTAACATTGATGAAGTGTTGTAGATTTTGTTATTGATAGATTTAACACTGATGAAGTGTTGTAGATTTTGTTATTGATAGATTTAACACTGATGAAGTGTTGTAGATTTTGTTATTGATAGAATTAAAACTGTTGAAGTGTTGTAGATTTTGTTATTGATAGATTTAACATTGATGAAGTGTTGTAGATTTTGTTATTGATAGATTTAAAACTGATGAAGTGTTGTAGATTTTGTTATTGATAGATTTAACACTGATGAAGTGTTGTAGATTTTGTTATTGATAGATTTAAAACTGATGAAGTGTTGTAGATTGTGTTATTGATAGATTTAACACTGATGAAGTTTTGTAGGATTTTGTTATTGATAGATTTAACACTGATGAAGTTTTGTAGATTTTGTGATTGATAGATTTAACACTGATGATGTTTTGTAGATTTTGTGATGATAGATTTAACACTGATGATGTTTTGTAGATTTTGTTATTGATAGATTTAACACTGATGATGTTTTGTAGATTTTGTTATTGATAGATTTAACACTGATGAAGTGTTGTAGATTTTGTTATTGATAGAATTAAAACTGATGAAGTTTTATAGATTTTGTTATTGATAGATATAACACTGATGAAGTGTTGTAGATTTTGTTATTGGTAGATTTAAAACTGATGAAGTGTTGTAGATTTTGTTATTGATAGATTTAACACTGATGATGTTTTGTAGATTTTGTTATTGATAGATTTAACACTGATGAAGTTTTGTAGGATTTTGTTATTGATAGATTTAACACTGATGAAGTGTTGTAGATTCTGTTATTGATAGATTTAACACTGATGAAGTGTTGTAGATTCTGTTATTGATAGATTTAAAACTGATGAAGTGTTGTAGATTTTGTTATTGATAGATTTAAAACTTATGAAGTGTTGTAGATTTTGTTATTTATAGATTTAACACTGATGAAGTGTTGTAGATTTTGTTATTGATAGAATTAAAACTGATGAAGTTTTGTAGATTTTGTTATTGATAGATATAACACTGATGAAGTGTTGTAGATTTTGTTATTGATAGATTTAAAACTGATGAAGTTTTGTAGATTTTGTTATTGATAGATTTAACACTGATGAAGTTTTGTAGATTTTGTGATTGATAGATTTAACACTGATGATGTTTTGTAGATTTTGTGATGATAGATTTAACACTGATGATGTTTTGTAGATTTTGTTATTGATAGATTTAACACTGATGATGTTTTGTAGATTTTGTTATTGATAGATTTAACACTGATGAAGTGTTGTAGATTTTGTTATTGATAGATTTAACACTGATGAAGTGTTGTAGATTTTGTTATTGATAGAATTAAAACTGATGAAGTTTTATAGATTTTGTTATTGATAGATATAACACTGATGAAGTGTTGTAGATTTTGTTATTGGTAGATTTAAAACTGATGAAGTGTTGTAGATTTTGTTATTGATAGATTTAACACTGATGATGTTTTGTAGATTTTGTTATTGATAGATTTAACACTGATGAAGTTTTGTAGGATTTTGTTATTGATAGATTTAACACTGATGAAGTGTTGTAGATTCTGTTATTGATAGATTTAACACTGATGAAGTGTTGTAGATTCTGTTATTGATAGATTTAAAACTGATGAAGTGTTGTAGATTTTGTTATTGATAGATTTAAAACTTATGAAGTGTTGTAGATTTTGTTATTTATAGATTTAACACTGATGAAGTGTTGTAGATTTTGTTATTGATAGAATTAAAACTGATGAAGTTTTGTAGATTTTGTTATTGATAGATATAACACTGATGAAGTGTTGTAGATTTTGTTATTGATAGATTTAAAACTGATGAAGTTTTGTAGATTTTGTTATTGATAGATTTAACACTGATGAAGTTTTGTAGATTTTGTGATTGATAGATTTAACACTGATGATGTTTTGTAGATTTTGTGATGATAGATTTAACACTGATGATGTTTTGTAGATTTTGTTATTGATAGATTTAACACTGATGATGTTTTGTAGATTTTGTTATTGATAGATTTAACACTGATGAAGTGTTGTAGATTTTGTTATTGATAGAATTAAAACTGATGAAGTTTTATAGATTTTGTTATTGATAGATATAACACTGATGAAGTGTTGTAGATTTTGTTATTGGTAGATTTAAAACTGATGAAGTGTTGTAGATTTTGTTATTGATAGATTTAACACTGATGATGTTTTGTATATTTTGTTATTGATAGATTTAACACTGATGAAGTTTTGTAGGATTTTGTTATTGATAGATTTAACACTGATGAAGTGTTGTAGATTCTGTTATTGATAGATTTAAAACTGATGAAGTGTTGTAGATTTTGTTATTGATAGATTTAACACTGATGATGTTTTGTAGATTTTGTTATTGATAGATTTAACACTGATGAAGTTTTGTAGGATTTTGTTATTGATAGATTTAACACTGATGAAGTGTTGTAGATTCTGTTATTGATAGATTTAAAACTGATGAAGTGTTGTAGATTTTGTTATTGATAGATTTAAAACTTATGAAGTGTTGTAGATTTTGTTATTGATAGATTTAACACTGATGAAGTGTTGTAGATTTTGTTATTGATAGATTTAACACTGATGATGTTTTGTAGATTTTGTTATTGATAGATTTAACACTGATGATGTTTTGTAGATTTTGTTATTGATAGATTTAACACTGATGAAGTGTTGTAGATTTTGTTATTGATAGATTTAACACTGATGAAGTTTTGTAGGATTTTGTTATTGATAGATTTAACACTGATGAAGTGTTGTAGATTTTGTTATTGATAGATTTAACACTGATGAAGTTTTGTAGATCTTGTTATTTATAGATTTAACACTGATGAAGTGTTGTAGATTTTGTTATTGATAGATTTAACACTGATGAAGTGTTGTAGATTTTGTTATTGATAGATTTAACAGTGATGAAGTGTTGTAGATTTCGTTATTGATAGATTTAACACTGATGATGTTTTGTAGATTTCGTGATTGATAGATTTAACACTGATGAAGTTTTGTAGATTTCGTTATTGATAGATTTAACACTGATGATGTTTTGTAGATTTTGTTATTGATAGATTTAACACTGATGAAGTGTTGTAGATTTTGTTATTGATAGATTTAACACTGATGAAGTGTTGTAGATTTTGTTATTGATAGATTTAAAACTGATGAAGTGTTGTAGATTTTGTTATTGATAGATTTAACACTGATGAAGTGTTGTAGATTTTGTTATTGATAGATTTAACACTGATGAAGTGTTGTAGATTTTGTTATTGATAGATTTAAAACTGATGAAGTTTTGTAGATTTTGTTATTGATAGATTTAACACTGATGAAGTGTTGTAGATTTTGTTATTGATAGATTTAAAACTGATGAAGTGTTGTAGATTTTGTTATTGATAGATTTAACACTGATGAAGTTTTGTAGGATTTTGTTATTGATAGATTTAACACTGATGTTTTGTAGATTTTGTTATTGATAGATTTAACACTGATGAAGTGTTGTAGATTTTGTTATTGATAGATTTAACATTGATGAAGTGTTGTAGATTTTGTTATTGATAGATTTAACACTGATGAAGTGTTGTAGATTTTGTTATTGATAGAATTAAAACTGATGAAGTGTTGTAGATTTTGTTATTGATAGATTTAACATTGATGAAGTGTTGTAGATTTTGTTATTGATAGATTTAACACTGATGAAGTGTTGTAGATTTTGTTATTGATAGATTTAACACTGATGAAGTGTTGTAGATTTTGTTATTAATAGATTTAACACTGATGAAGTGTTGTAGATTTTGTTATTGATAGATTTAACAGTGATGAAGTGTTGTAGATTTCGTTATTGATAGATTTAACACTGATGATGTTTTGTAGATTTCGTGATTGATAGATTTAACACTGATGAAGTTTTGTAGATTTCGTTATTGATAGATTTAACACTGATGATGTTTTGTAGATTTTGTTATTGATAGATTTAACACTGATGAAGTGTTGTAGATTTTGTTATTGATAGATTTAACACTGATGAAGTGTTGTAGATTTTGTTATTGATAGATTTAAAACTGATGAAGTGTTGTAGATTTTGTTATTGATAGATTTAACACTGATGAAGTGTTGTAGATTTTGTTATTGATAGATTTAACACTGATGAAGTGTTGTACATTTTGTTATTGATAGATTTAAAACTGATGAAGTTTTGTAGATTTTGTTATTGATAGATTTAACACTGATGAAGTGTTGTAGATTTTGTTATTGATAGATTTAAAACTGATGAAGTGTTGTAGATTTTGTTATTGATAGATTTAACAATGATGAAGTTTTGTAGGATTTTGTTATTGATAGATTTAACACTGATGTTTTGTAGATTTTGTTATTGATAGATTTAACACTGATGAAGTGTTGTAGATTTTGTTATTGATAGATTTAACATTGATGAAGTGTTGTAGATTTTGTTATTGATAGATTTAACACTGATGAAGTGTTGTAGATTTTGTTATTGATAGATTTAACACTGATGAAGTGTTGTAGATTTTGTTATTGATAGATTTAACACTGATGAAGTGTTGTAGATTTTGTTATTGATAGAATTAAAACTGTTGAAGTGTTGTAGATTTTGTTATTGATAGATTTAACACTGATGAAGTGTTGTAGATTTTGTTATTGATAGAATTAAAACTGTTGAAGTGTTGTAGATTTTGTTATTGATAGATTTAACATTGATGAAGTGTTGTAGATTTTGTTATTGATAGATTTAAAACTGATGAAGTGTTGTAGATTTTGTTATTGATAGATTTAACACTGATGAAGTGTTGTAGATTTTGTTATTGATAGATTTAAAACTGATGAAGTGTTGTAGATTGTGTTATTGATAGATTTAAAACTGATGAAGTTTTGTAGATTTTGTTATTGATAGATTTAACACTGATGAAGTTTTGTAGGATTTTGTCATTGATAGATTTAACACTGATGAAGTTTTGTAGATTTTGTGATTGATAGATTTAACACTGATGATGTTTTGTAGATTTTGTGATGATAGATTTAACACTGATGATGTTTTGTAGATTTTGTTATTGATAGATTTAACACTGATGATGTTTTGTAGATTTTGTTATTGATAGATTTAACACTGATGAAGTGTTGTAGATTTTGTTATTGATAGAATTAAAACTGATGAAGTTTTATAGATTTTGTTATTGATAGATATAACACTGATGAAGTGTTGTAGATTTTGTTATTGGTAGATTTAAAACTGATGAAGTGTTGTAGATTTTGTTATTGATAGATTTAACACTGATGATGTTTTGTAGATTTTGTTATTGATAGATTTAACACTGATGAAGTTTTGTAGGATTTTGTTATTGATAGATTTAACACTGATGAAGTGTTGTAGATTCTGTTATTGATAGATTTAACACTGATGAAGTGTTGTAGATTCTGTTATTGATAGATTTAAAACTGATGAAGTGTTGTAGATTTTGTTATTGATAGATTTAAAACTTATGAAGTGTTGTAGATTTTGTTATTTATAGATTTAACACTGATGAAGTGTTGTAGATTTTGTTATTGATAGAATTAAAACTGATGAAGTTTTGTAGATTTTGTTATTGATAGATATAACACTGATGAAGTGTTGTAGATTTTGTTATTGATAGATTTAAAACTGATGAAGTTTTGTAGATTTTGTTATTGATAGATTTAACACTGATGAAGTTTTGTAGATTTCGTGATTGATAGATTTAACACTGATGATGTTTTGTAGATTTTGTGATGATAGATTTAACACTGATGATGTTTTGTAGATTTTGTTATTGATAGATTTAACACTGATGATGTTTTGTAGATTTTGTTATTGATAGATTTAACACTGATGAAGTGTTGTAGATTTTGTTATTGATAGAATTAAAACTGATGAAGTTTTATAGATTTTGTTATTGATAGATATAACACTGATGAAGTGTTGTAGATTTTGTTATTGGTAGATTTAAAACTGATGAAGTGTTGTAGATTTTGTTATTGATAGATTTAACACTGATGATGTTTTGTATATTTTGTTATTGATAGATTTAACACTGATGAAGTTTTGTAGGATTTTGTTATTGATAGATTTAACACTGATGAAGTGTTGTAGATTCTGTTATTGATAGATTTAAAACTGATGAAGTGTTGTAGATTTTGTTATTGATAGATTTAACACTGATGATGTTTTGTAGATTTTGTTATTGATAGATTTAACACTGATGAAGTTTTGTAGGATTTTGTTATTGATAGATTTAACACTGATGAAGTGTTGTAGATTCTGTTATTGATAGATTTAAAACTGATGAAGTGTTGTAGATTTTGTTATTGATAGATTTAAAACTTATGAAGTGTTGTAGATTTTGTTATTGATAGATTTAACACTGATGAAGTGTTGTAGATTTTGTTATTGATAGATTTAACACTGATGATGTTTTGTAGATTTTGTTATTGATAGATTTAACACTGATGATGTTTTGTAGATTTTGTTATTGATAGATTTAACACTGATGAAGTGTTGTAGATTTTGTTATTGATAGATTTAACACTGATGAAGTTTTGTAGGATTTTGTTATTGATAGATTTAACACTGATGAAGTGTTGTAGATTTTGTTATTGATAGATTTAACACTGATGAAGTTTTGTAGATCTTGTTATTTATAGATTTAACACTGATGAAGTGTTGTAGATTTTGTTATTGATAGATTTAACACTGATGAAGTGTTGTAGATTTTGTTATTGATAGATTTAACACTGATGAAGTGTTGTAGATTTTGTTATTAATAGATTTAACACTGATGAAGTGTTGTAGATTTTGTTATTGATAGATTTAACAGTGATGAAGTGTTGTAGATTTCGTTATTGATAGATTTAACACTGATGATGTTTTGTAGATTTCGTGATTGATAGATTTAACACTGATGAAGTTTTGTAGATTTCGTTATTGATAGATTTAACACTGATGATGTTTTGTAGATTTTGTTATTGATAGATTTAAAACTGATGAAGTGTTGTAGATTTTGTTATTGATAGATTTAACACTGATGAAGTGTTGTAGATTTTGTTATTGATAGATTTAACACTGATGAAGTGTTGTAGATTTTGTTATTGGTAGATTTAAAACTGATGAAGTGTTGTAGATTTTGTTATTGATAGATTTAACACTGATGATGTTTTGTATATTTTGTTATTGATAGATTTAACACTGATGAAGTTTTGTAGGATTTTGTTATTGATAGATTTAACACTGATGAAGTGTTGTAGATTCTGTTATTGATAGATTTAAAACTGATGAAGTGTTGTAGATTTTGTTATTGATAGATTTAACACTGATGATGTTTTGTAGATTTTGTTATTGATAGATTTAACACTGATGAAGTTTTGTAGGATTTTGTTATTGATAGATTTAACACTGATGAAGTGTTGTAGATTCTGTTATTGATAGATTTAAAACTGATGAAGTGTTGTAGATTTTGTTATTGATAGATTTAAAACTTATGAAGTGTTGTAGATTTTGTTATTGATAGATTTAACACTGATGAAGTGTTGTAGATTTTGTTATTGATAGATTTAACACTGATGATGTTTTGTAGATTTTGTTATTGATAGATTTAACACTGATGATGTTTTGTAGATTTTGTTATTGATAGATTTAACACTGATGAAGTGTTGTAGATTTTGTTATTGATAGATTTAACACTGATGAAGTTTTGTAGGATTTTGTTATTGATAGATTTAACACTGATGAAGTGTTGTAGGATTTTGTTATTGATAGATTTAACACTGATGTTTTGTAGATTTTGTTATTGATAGATTTAACACTGATGAAGTGTTGTAGATTTTGTTATTGATAGATTTAACATTGATGAAGTGTTGTAGATTTTGTTATTGATAGATTTAACACTGATGAAGTGTTGTAGATTTTGTTATTGATAGAATTAAAACTGATGAAGTGTTGTAGATTTTGTTATTGATAGATTTAACATTGATGAAGTGTTGTAGATTTTGTTATTGATAGATTTAACACTGATGAAGTGTTGTAGATTTTGTTATTGATAGATTTAACACTGATGAAGTGTTGTAGATTTTGTTATTAATAGATTTAACACTGATGAAGTGTTGTAGATTTTGTTATTGATAGATTTAACAGTGATGAAGTGTTGTAGATTTCGTTATTGATAGATTTAACACTGATGATGTTTTGTAGATTTCGTGATTGATAGATTTAACACTGATGAAGTTTTGTAGATTTCGTTATTGATAGATTTAACACTGATGATGTTTTGTAGATTTTGTTATTGATAGATTTAACACTGATGAAGTGTTGTAGATTTTGTTATTGATAGATTTAACACTGATGAAGTGTTGTAGATTTTGTTATTGATAGATTTAAAACTGATGAAGTGTTGTAGATTTTGTTATTGATAGATTTAACACTGATGAAGTGTTGTAGATTTTGTTATTGATAGATTTAACACTGATGAAGTGTTGTAGATTTTGTTATTGATAGATTTAAAACTGATGAAGTTTTGTAGATTTTGTTATTGATAGATTTAACACTGATGAAGTGTTGTAGATTTTGTTATTGATAGATTTAAAACTGATGAAGTGTTGTAGATTTTGTTATTGATAGATTTAACAATGATGAAGTTTTGTAGGATTTTGTTATTGATAGATTTAACACTGATGTTTTGTAGATTTTGTTATTGATAGATTTAACACTGATGAAGTGTTGTAGATTTTGTTATTGATAGATTTAACATTGATGAAGTGTTGTAGATTTTGTTATTGATAGATTTAACACTGATGAAGTGTTGTAGATTTTGTTATTGATAGATTTAACACTGATGAAGTGTTGTAGATTTTGTTATTGATAGAATTAAAACTGTTGAAGTGTTGTAGATTTTGTTATTGATAGATTTAACATTGATGAAGTGTTGTAGATTTTGTTATTGATAGATTTAAAACTGATGAAGTGTTGTAGATTTTGTTATTGATAGATTTAACACTGATGAAGTGTTGTAGATTTTGTTATTGATAGATTTAAAACTGATGAAGTGTTGTAGATTGTGTTATTGATAGATTTAAAACTGATGAAGTTTTGTAGATTTTGTTATTGATAGATTTAACACTGATGAAGTTTTGTAGGATTTTGTTATTGATAGATTTAACACTGATGAAGTTTTGTAGATTTTGTGATTGATAGATTTAACACTGATGATGTTTTGTAGATTTTGTGATGATAGATTTAACACTGATGATGTTTTGTAGATTTTGTTATTGATAGATTTAACACTGATGATGTTTTGTAGATTTTGTTATTGATAGATTTAACACTGATGAAGTGTTGTAGATTTTGTTATTGATAGAATTAAAACTGATGAAGTTTTATAGATTTTGTTATTGATAGATATAACACTGATGAAGTGTTGTAGATTTTGTTATTGGTAGATTTAAAACTGATGAAGTGTTGTAGATTTTGTTATTGATAGATTTAACACTGATGATGTTTTGTAGATTTTGTTATTGATAGATTTAACACTGATGAAGTTTTGTAGGATTTTGTTATTGATAGATTTAACACTGATGAAGTGTTGTAGATTCTGTTATTGATAGATTTAACACTGATGAAGTGTTGTAGATTCTGTTATTGATAGATTTAAAACTGATGAAGTGTTGTAGATTTTGTTATTGATAGATTTAAAACTTATGAAGTGTTGTAGATTTTGTTATTTATAGATTTAACACTGATGAAGTGTTGTAGATTTTGTTATTGATAGAATTAAAACTGATGAAGTTTTGTAGATTTTGTTATTGATAGATATAACACTGATGAAGTGTTGTAGATTTTGTTATTGATAGATTTAAAACTGATGAAGTTTTGTAGATTTTGTTATTGATAGATTTAACACTGATGAAGTTTTGTAGATTTCGTGATTGATAGATTTAACACTGATGATGTTTTGTAGATTTTGTGATGATAGATTTAACACTGATGATGTTTTGTAGATTTTGTTATTGATAGATTTAACACTGATGATGTTTTGTATATTTTGTTATTGATAGATTTAACACTGATGAAGTGTTGTAGATTTTGTTATTGATAGAATTAAAACTGATGAAGTTTTATAGATTTTGTTATTGATAGATATAACACTGATGAAGTGTTGTAGATTTTGTTATTGGTAGATTTAAAACTGATGAAGTGTTGTAGATTTTGTTATTGATAGATTTAACACTGATGATGTTTTGTATATTTTGTTATTGATAGATTTAACACTGATGAAGTTTTGTAGGATTTTGTTATTGATAGATTTAACACTGATGAAGTGTTGTAGATTCTGTTATTGATAGATTTAAAACTGATGAAGTGTTGTAGATTTTGTTATTGATAGATTTAACACTGATGATGTTTTGTAGATTTTGTTATTGATAGATTTAACACTGATGAAGTTTTGTAGGATTTTGTTATTGATAGATTTAACACTGATGAAGTGTTGTAGATTCTGTTATTGATAGATTTAAAACTGATGAAGTGTTGTAGATTTTGTTATTGATAGATTTAAAACTTATGAAGTGTTGTAGATTTTGTTATTGATAGATTTAACACTGATGAAGTGTTGTAGATTTTGTTATTGATAGATTTAACACTGATGATGTTTTGTAGATTTTGTTATTGATAGATTTAACACTGATGATGTTTTGTAGATTTTGTTATTGATAGATTTAACACTGATGAAGTGTTGTAGATTTTGTTATTGATAGATTTAACACTGATGAAGTTTTGTAGGATTTTGTTATTGATAGATTTAACACTGATGAAGTGTTGTAGATTTTGTTATTGATAGATTTAACACTGATGAAGTTTTGTAGATCTTGTTATTTATAGATTTAACACTGATGAAGTGTTGTAGATTTTGTTATTGATAGATTTAACACTGATGAAGTGTTGTAGATTTTGTTATTGATAGATTTAACACTGATGAAGTGTTGTAGATTTTGTTATTAATAGATTTAACACTGATGAAGTGTTGTAGATTTTATTATTGATAGATTTAACAGTGATGAAGTGTTGTAGATTTCGTTATTGATAGATTTAACACTGATGATGTTTTGTAGATTTCGTGATTGATAGATTTAACACTGATGAAGTTTTGTAGATTTCGTTATTGATAGATTTAACACTGATGATGTTTTGTAGATTTTGTTATTGATAGATTTAAAACTGATGAAGTGTTGTAGATTTTGTTATTGATAGATTTAACACTGATGAAGTGTTGTAGATTTTGTTATTGATAGATTTAACACTGATGAAGTGTTGTAGATTTTGTTATTGGTAGATTTAAAACTGATGAAGTGTTGTAGATTTTGTTATTGATAGATTTAACACTGATGATGTTTTGTATATTTTGTTATTGATAGATTTAACACTGATGAAGTTTTGTAGGATTTTGTTATTGATAGATTTAACACTGATGAAGTGTTGTAGATTCTGTTATTGATAGATTTAAAACTGATGAAGTGTTGTAGATTTTGTTATTGATAGATTTAACACTGATGATGTTTTGTAGATTTTGTTATTGATAGATTTAACACTGATGAAGTTTTGTAGGATTTTGTTATTGATAGATTTAACACTGATGAAGTGTTGTAGATTCTGTTATTGATAGATTTAAAACTGATGAAGTGTTGTAGATTTTGTTATTGATAGATTTAAAACTTATGAAGTGTTGTAGATTTTGTTATTGATAGATTTAACACTGATGAAGTGTTGTAGATTTTGTTATTGATAGATTTAACACTGATGAAGTTTTGTAGATTTTGTGATTGATAGATTTAACACTGATGATGTTTTGTAGATTTTGTGATGATAGATTTAACACTGATGATGTTTTGTAGATTTTGTTATTGATAGATTTAACACTGATGAAGTGTTGTAGATTTTGTTATTGATAGAATTAAAACTGATGAAGTTTTATAGATTTTGTTATTGATAGATATAACACTGATGAAGTGTTGTAGATTTTGTTATTGGTAGATTTAAAACTGATGAAGTGTTGTAGATTTTGTTATTGATAGATTTAACACTGATGATGTTTTGTATATTTTGTTATTGATAGATTTAACACTGATGAAGTTTTGTAGGATTTTGTTATTGATAGATTTAACACTGATGAAGTGTTGTAGATTCTGTTATTGATAGATTTAAAACTGATGAAGTGTTGTAGATTTTGTTATTGATAGATTTAACACTGATGATGTTTTGTAGATTTTGTTATTGATAGATTTAACACTGATGAAGTTTTGTAGGATTTTGTTATTGATAGATTTAACACTGATGAAGTGTTGTAGATTCTGTTATTGATAGATTTAAAACTGATGAAGTGTTGTAGATTTTGTTATTGATAGATTTAAAACTTATGAAGTGTTGTAGATTTTGTTATTGATAGATTTAACACTGATGAAGTGTTGTAGATTTTGTTATTGATAGATTTAACACTGATGATGTTTTGTAGATTTTGTTATTGATAGATTTAACACTGATGATGTTTTGTAGATTTTGTTATTGATAGATTTAACACTGATGAAGTGTTGTAGATTTTGTTATTGATAGATTTAACACTGATGAAGTTTTGTAGGATTTTGTTATTGATAGATTTAACACTGATGAAGTGTTGTAGATTTTGTTATTGATAGATTTAACACTGATGAAGTTTTGTAGATCTTGTTATTTATAGATTTAACACTGATGAAGTGTTGTAGATTTTGTTATTGATAGATTTAACACTGATGAAGTGTTGTAGATTTTGTTATTGATAGATTTAACACTGATGAAGTGTTGTAGATTTTGTTATTAATAGATTTAACACTGATGAAGTGTTGTAGATTTTGTTATTGATAGATTTAACAGTGATGAAGTGTTGTAGATTTCGTTATTGATAGATTTAACACTGATGATGTTTTGTAGATTTCGTGATTGATAGATTTAACACTGATGAAGTTTTGTAGATTTCGTTATTGATAGATTTAACACTGATGATGTTTTGTAGATTTTGTTATTGATAGATTTAAAACTGATGAAGTGTTGTAGATTTTGTTATTGATAGATTTAACACTGATGAAGTGTTGTAGATTTTGTTATTGGTAGATTTAAAACTGATGAAGTGTTGTAGATTTTGTTATTGATAGATTTAACACTGATGATGTTTTGTAGATTTTGTTATTGATAGATTTAACACTGATGAAGTTTTGTAGGATTTTGTTATTGATAGATTTAACACTGATGAAGTGTTGTAGATTCTGTTATTGATAGATTTAACACTGATGAAGTGTTGTAGATTCTGTTATTGATAGATTTAAAACTGATGAAGTGTTGTAGATTTTGTTATTGATAGATTTAAAACTTATGAAGTGTTGTAGATTTTGATATTTATAGATTTAACACTGATGAAGTGTTGTAGATTTTGTTATTGATAGAATTAAAACTGATGAAGTTTTGTAGATTTTGTTATTGATAGATATAACACTGATGAAGTGTTGTAGATTTTGTTATTGATAGATTTAAAACTGATGAAGTTTTGTAGATTTTGTTATTGATAGATTTAACACTGATGAAGTTTTGTAGATTTTGTGATTGATAGATTTAACACTGATGATGTTTTGTAGATTTTGTGATGATAGATTTAACACTGATGATGTTTTGTAGATTTTGTTATTGATAGATTTAACACTGATGATGTTTTGTAGATTTTGTTATTGATAGATTTAACACTGATGAAGTGTTGTAGATTTTGTTATTGATAGAATTAAAACTGATGAAGTTTTATAGATTTTGTTATTGATAGATATAACACTGATGAAGTGTTGTAGATTTTGTTATTGGTAGATTTAAAACTGATGAAGTGTTGTAGATTTTGTTATTGATAGATTTAACACTGATGATGTTTTGTATATTTTGTTATTGATAGATTTAACACTGATGAAGTTTTGTAGGATTTTGTTATTGATAGATTTAACACTGATGAAGTGTTGTAGATTCTGTTATTGATAGATTTAAAACTGATGAAGTGTTGTAGATTTTGTTATTGATAGATTTAACACTGATGATGTTTTGTAGATTTTGTTATTGATAGATTTAACACTGATGAAGTTTTGTAGGATTTTGTTATTGATAGATTTAACACTGATGAAGTGTTGTAGATTCTGTTATTGATAGATTTAAAACTGATGAAGTGTTGTAGATTTTGTTATTGATAGATTTAAAACTTATGAAGTGTTGTAGATTTTGTTATTGATAGATTTAACACTGATGAAGTGTTGTAGATTTTGTTATTGATAGATTTAACACTGATGATGTTTTGTAGATTTTGTTATTGATAGATTTAACACTGATGATGTTTTGTAGATTTTGTTATTGATAGATTTAACACTGATGAAGTGTTGTAGATTTTGTTATTGATAGATTTAACACTGATGAAGTTTTGTAGGATTTTGTTATTGATAGATTTAACACTGATGAAGTGTTGTAGATTTTGTTATTGATAGATTTAACACTGATGAAGTTTTGTAGATCTTGTTATTTATAGATTTAACACTGATGAAGTGTTGTAGATTTTGTTATTGATAGATTTAACACTGATGAAGTGTTGTAGATTTTGTTATTGATAGATTTAACACTGATGAAGTGTTGTAGATTTTGTTATTAATAGATTTAACACTGATGAAGTGTTGTAGATTTTGTTATTGATAGATTTAACAGTGATGAAGTGTTGTAGATTTCGTTATTGATAGATTTAACACTGATGATGTTTTGTAGATTTCGTGATTGATAGATTTAACACTGATGAAGTTTTGTAGATTTCGTTATTGATAGATTTAACACTGATGATGTTTTGTAGATTTTGTTATTGATAGATTTAAAACTGATGAAGTGTTGTAGATTTTGTTATTGATAGATTTAACACTGATGAAGTGTTGTAGATTTTGTTATTGATAGATTTAACACTGATGAAGTGTTGTAGATTTTGTTATTGATAGATTTAAAACTGATGAAGTTTTGTAGATTTTGTTATTGATAGATTTAACACTGATGAAGTGTTGTAGATTTTGTTATTGATAGATTTAAAACTGATGAAGTGTTGTAGATTTTGTTATTGATAGATTTAACACTGATGAAGTTTTGTAGGATTTTGTTATTGATAGATTTAACACTGATGTTTTGTAGATTTTGTTATTGATAGATTTAACACTGATGAAGTGTTGTAGATTTTGTTATTGATAGATTTAACATTGATGAAGTGTTGTAGATTTTGTTATTGATAGATTTAACACTGATGAAGTGTTGTAGATTTTGTTATTGATAGAATTAAAACTGATGAAGTGTTGTAGATTTTGTTATTGATAGATTTAACATTGATGAAGTGTTGTAGATTTTGTTATTGATAGATTTAAAACTGATGAAGTGTTGTAGATTTTGTTATTGATAGATTTAACACTGATGAAGTGTTGTAGATTTTGTTATTGATAGATTTAAAACTGATGAAGTGTTGTAGATTGTGTTATTGATAGATTTAAAACTGATGAAGTTTTGTAGATTTTGTTATTGATAGATTTAACACTGATGAAGTTTTGTAGGATTTTGTTATTGATAGATTTAACACTGATGAAGTTTTGTAGATTTTGTGATTGATAGATTTAACACTGATGATGTTTTGTAGATTTTGTGATGATAGATTTAACACTGATGATGTTTTGTAGATTTTGTTATTGATAGATTTAACACTGATGATGTTTTGTAGATTTTGTTATTGATAGATTTAACACTGATGAAGTGTTGTAGATTTTGTTATTGATAGAATTAAAACTGATGAAGTTTTATAGATTTTGTTATTGATAGATATAACACTGATGAAGTGTTGTAGATTTTGTTATTGGTAGATTTAAAACTGATGAAGTGTTGTAGATTTTGTTATTGATAGATTTAACACTGATGATGTTTTGTAGATTTTGTTATTGATAGATTTAACACTGATGAAGTTTTGTAGGATTTTGTTATTGATAGATTTAACACTGATGAAGTGTTGTAGATTCTGTTATTGATAGATTTAAAACTGATGAAGTGTTGTAGATTTTGTTATTGATAGATTTAAAACTTATGAAGTGTTGTAGATTTTGTTATTGATAGATTTAACACTGATGAAGTGTTGTAGATTTTGTTATTGATAGATTTAACACTGATGATGTTTTGTAGATTTTGTTATTGATAGATTTAACACTGATGATGTTTTGTAGATTTTGTTATTGATAGATTTAACACTGATGAAGTGTTGTAGATTTTGTTATTGATAGATTTAACACTGATGAAGTGTTGTAGATTTTGTTATTGATAGATTTAAAACTGATGAATTGTTGTAGATTTTGTTATTGATAGATTTAAAACTGATGAAGTTTTGTAGATTTTGTTATTGATAGATTTAACACTGATGAAGTTTTGTAGGATTTTGTTATTGATAGATTTAACACTGATGAAGTTTTGTAGGATTTTGTTATTGATAGATTTAACACTGATGAAGTTTTTGAAGGATTTTGTTATTGATAGATTTAACACTGATGAAGTTTTGTAGGATTTTGTTATTGATAGATTTAACACTGATGATGTTTTGTAGATTTTGTTATTGATAGATTTAACACTGATGAAGTGTTGTAGATTTTGTTATTGATAGATTTAAAACTGATGAAGTGTTGTAGATTTTGTTATTGATAGATTTAACACTGATGAAGTTTTGTAGGATTTTGTTATTGATAGATTTAACACTGATGTTTTGTAGATTTTGTTATTGATAGATTTAACACTGATGAAGTGTTGTAGATTTTGTTATTGATAGATTTAACATTGATGAAGTGTTGTAGATTTTGTTATTGATAGATTTAAAACTGATGAAGTCTTGTAGATTTTGTTATTGATAGATTTAACACTGATGAAGTGTTGTAGATTTTGTTATTGATAGATTTAAAACTGATGAAGTGTTGTAGATTGTGTTATTGATAGATTTAAAACTGATGAAGTTTTGTAGATTTTGTTATTGATAGATTTAACACTGATGAAGTTTTGTAGGATTTTGTTATTGATAGATTTAACACTGATGAAGTTTTGTAGATTTTGTGATTGATAGATTTAACACTGATGATGTTTTGTAGATTTTGTGATGATAGATTTAACACTGATGATGTTTTGTAGATTTTGTTATTGATAGATTTAACACTGATGATGTTTTGTAGATTTTGTTATTGATAGATTTAACACTGATGAAGTGTTGTAGATTTTGTTATTGATAGAATTAAAACTGATGAAGTTTTATAGATTTTGTTATTGATAGATATAACACTGATGAAGTGTTGTAGATTTTGTTATTGGTAGATTTAAAACTGATGAAGTGTTGTAGATTTTGTTATTGATAGATTTAACACTGATGATGTTTTGTAGATTTTGTTATTGATAGATTTAACACTGATGAAGTTTTGTAGGATTTTGTTATTGATAGATTTAACACTGATGAAGTGTTGTAGATTCTGTTATTGATAGATTTAAAACTTATGAAGTGTTGTAGATTTTGTTATTGATAGATTTAAAACTTATGAAGTGTTGTAGATTTTTTTATTTATAGATTTAACACTGATGAAGTGTTGTAGATTTTGTTATTGATAGATTTAACACTGATGAAGTTTTGTAGATCTTGTTATTTATAGATTTAACACTGATGAAGTGTTGTAGATTTTGTTATTGATAGATTTAACACTGATGAAGTGTTGTAGATTTTGTTATTGATAGATTTAACACTGATGAAGTGTTGTAGATTTTGTTATTAATAGATTTAACACTGATGAAGTGTTGTAGATTTTGTTATTGATAGATTTAACAGTGATGAAGTGTTGTAGATTTCGTTATTGATAGATTTAACACTGATGATGTTTTGTAGATTTCGTGATTGATAGATTTAACACTGATGATGTTTTGTAGATTTCGTTATTGATAGATTTAACACTGATGATGTTTTGTAGATTTTGTTATTGATAGATTTAACACTGATGAAGTGTTGTAGATTTTGTTATTGATAGATTTAACACTGATGAAGTGTTGTAGATTTTGTTATTAATAGATTTAACACTGATGAAGTGTTGTAGATTTTGTTATTGATAGATTTAACAGTGATGAAGTGTTGTAGATTTCGTTATTGATAGATTTAACACTGATGATGTTTTGTAGATTTCGTGATTGATAGATTTAACATTGATGAAGTTTTGTAGATTTCGTTATTGATAGATTTAACACTGATGATGTTTTGTAGATTTTGTTATTGATAGATTTAACACTGATGAAGTGTTGTAGATTTTGTTATTGATAGATTTAACACTGATGAAGTGTTGTAGATTTTGTTATTGATAGATTTAAAACTGATGAAGTGTTGTAGATTTTGTTATTGATAGATTTAAAACTGATGAAGTGTTGTAGATTTTGTTATTGATAGATTTAACACTGATGAAGTGTTGTAGATTTTGTTATTGATAGATTTAACACTGATGAAGTGTTGTAGATTTTGTTATTGATAGATTTAAAACTGATGAAGTTTTGTAGATTTTGTTATTGATAGATTTAACACTGATGAAGTGTTGTAGATTTTGTTATTGATAGATTTAACACTGATGAAGTGTTGTAGATTTTGTTATTGATAGATTTAAAACTGATGAAGTGTTGTAGATTTTGTTATTGATAGATTTAACACTGATGAAGTGTTGTAGATTTTGTTATTGATAGATTTAAAACTGATGAAGTGTTGTAGATTGTGTTATTGATAGATTTAAAACTGATGAAGTTTTGTAGATTTTGTTATTGATAGATTTAACACTGATGAAGTTTTGTAGGATTTTGTTATTGATAGATTTAACACTGATGAAGTTTTGTAGATTTTGTGATTGATAGATTTAACACTGATGATGTTTTGTAGATTTTGTGATGATAGATTTAACACTGATGATGTTTTGTAGATTTTGTTATTGATAGATTTAACACTGATGATGTTTTGTAGATTTTGTTATTGATAGATTTAACACTGATGAAGTGTTGTAGATTTTGTTATTGATAGAATTAAAACTGATGAAGTTTTATAGATTTTGTTATTGATAGATATAACACTGATGAAGTGTTGTAGATTTTGTTATTGGTAGATTTAAAACTTATGAAGTGTTGTAGATTTTGTTATTTATAGATTTAACACTGATGAAGTGTTGTAGATTTTGTTATTGATAGATTTAACACTGATGAAGTTTTGTAGATCTTGTTATTTATAGATTTAACACTGATGAAGTGTTGTAGATTTTGTTATTGATAGATTTAACACTGATGAAGTGTTGTAGATTTTGTTATTGATAGATTTAACACTGATGAAGTGTTGTAGATTTTGTTATTAATAGATTTAACACTGATGAAGTGTTGTAGATTTTGTTATTGATAGATTTAACAGTGATGAAGTGTTGTAGATTTCGTTATTGATAGATTTAACACTGATGATGTTTTGTAGATTTTGTTATTGATAGATTTAACACTGATGAAGTGTTGTAGATTTTGTTATTAATAGATTTAACACTGATGAAGTGTTGTAGATTTTGTTATTGATAGATTTAACAGTGATGAAGTGTTGTAGATTTCGTTATTGATAGATTTAACACTGATGATGTTTTGTAGATTTCGTGATTGATAGATTTAACACTGATGAAGTTTTGTAGATTTCGTTATTGATAGATTTAACACTGATGATGTTTTGTAGATTTTGTTATTGATAGATTTAACACTGATGAAGTGTTGTAGATTTTGTTATTGATAGATTTAACACTGATGAAGTGTTGTAGATTTTGTGATTGATAGATTTAACACTGATGATGTTTTGTAGATTTTGTGATGATAGATTTAACACTGATGATGTTTTGTAGATTTTGTTATTGATAGATTTAACACTGATGATGTTTTGTAGATTTTGTTATTGATAGATTTAACACTGATGAAGTGTTGTAGATTTTGTTATTGATAGAATTAAAACTGATGAAGTTTTATAGATTTTGTTATTGATAGATATAACACTGATGAAGTGTTGTAGATTTTGTTATTGGTAGATTTAAAACTTATGAAGTGTTGTAGATTTTGTTATTTATAGATTTAACACTGATGAAGTGTTGTAGATTTTGTTATTGATAGATTTAACACTGATGAAGTTTTGTAGATCTTGTTATTTATAGATTTAACACTGATGAAGTGTTGTAGATTTTGTTATTGATAGATTTAACACTGATGAAGTGTTGTAGATTTTGTTATTGATAGATTTAACACTGATGAAGTGTTGTAGATTTTGTTATTAATAGATTTAACACTGATGAAGTGTTGTAGATTTTGTTATTGATAGATTTAACAGTGATGAAGTGTTGTAGATTTCGTTATTGATAGATTTAACACTGATGATGTTTTGTAGATTTTGTTATTGATAGATTTAACACTGATGAAGTGTTGTAGATTTTGTTATTAATAGATTTAACACTGATGAAGTGTTGTAGATTTTGTTATTGATAGATTTAACAGTGATGAAGTGTTGTAGATTTCGTTATTGATAGATTTAACACTGATGATGTTTTGTAGATTTCGTGATTGATAGATTTAACACTGATGAAGTTTTGTAGATTTCGTTATTGATAGATTTAACACTGATGATGTTTTGTAGATTTTGTTATTGATAGATTTAACACTGATGAAGTGTTGTAGATTTTGTTATTGATAGATTTAACACTGATGAAGTGTTGTAGATTTTGTTATTGATAGATTTAAAACTGATGAAGTGTTGTAGATTTTGTTATTGATAGATTTAAAACTGATGAAGTGTTGTAGATTTTGTTATTGATAGATTTAAAACTGATGAAGTGTTGTAGATTTTGTTATTGATAGATTTAACACTGATGAAGTGTTGTAGATTTTGTTATTGATAGATTTAAAACTGATGAAGTGTTGTAGATTGTGTTATTGATAGATTTAAAACTGATGAAGTTTTGTAGATTTTGTTATTGATAGATTTAACACTGATGAAGTTTTGTAGATTTTGTGATTGATAGATTTAACACTGATGATGTTTTGTAGATTTTGTGATGATAGATTTAACACTGATGATGTTTTGTAGATTTTGTTATTGATAGATTTAACACTGATGATGTTTTGTAGATTTTGTTATTGATAGATTTAACACTGATGAAGTGTTGTAGATTTTGTTATTGATAGAATTAAAACTGATGAAGTTTTATAGATTTTGTTATTGATAGATATAACACTGATGAAGTGTTGTAGATTTTGTTATTGGTAGATTTAAAACTGATGAAGTGTTGTAGATTTTGTTATTGATAGATTTAACACTGATGATGTTTTGTAGATTTTGTTATTGATAGATTTAACACTGATGAAGTTTTGTAGGATTTTGTTATTGATAGATTTAACACTGATGAAGTGTTGTAGATTCTGTTATTGATAGATTTAAAACTTATGAAGTGTTGTAGATTTTGTTATTGATAGATTTAAAACTTATGAAGTGTTGTAGATTTTGTTATTTATAGATTTAACACTGATGAAGTGTTGTAGATTTTGTTATTGATAGATTTAACACTGATGAAGTTTTGTAGATCTTGTTATTTATAGATTTAACACTGATGAAGTGTTGTAGATTTTGTTATTGATAGATTTAACACTGATGAAGTGTTGTAGATTTTGTTATTGATAGATTTAACACTGATGAAGTGTTGTAGATTTTGTTATTGATAGATTTAACACTGATGAAGTGTTGTAGATTTTGTTATTAATAGATTTAACACTGATGAAGTGTTGTAGATTTTGTTATTGATAGATTTAACAGTGATGAAGTGTTGTAGATTTCGTTATTGATAGATTTAACACTGATGATGTTTTGTAGATTTCGTGATTGATAGATTTAACACTGATGAAGTTTTGTAGATTTCGTTATTGATAGATTTAACACTGATGATGTTTTGTAGATTTTGTTATTGATAGATTTAACACTGATGAAGTGTTGTAGATTTTGTTATTGATAGATTTAACACTGATGAAGTGTTGTAGATTTTGTTATTGATAGATTTAAAACTGATGAAGTGTTGTAGATTGTGTTATTGATAGATTTAAAACTGATGAAGTTTTGTAGATTTTGTTATTGATAGATTTAACACTGATGAAGTTTTGTAGGATTTTGTTATTGATAGATTTAACACTGATGAAGTTTTGTAGATTTTGTGATTGATAGATTTAACACTGATGATGTTTTGTAGATTTTGTTATTGATAGATTTAACACTGATGATGTTTTGTAGATTTTGTTATTGATAGATTTAACACTGATGAAGTGTTGTAGATTTTGTTATTGATAGAATTAAAACTGATGAAGTTTTATAGATTTTGTTATTGATAGATATAACACTGATGAAGTGTTGTAGATTTTGTTATTGGTAGATTTAAAACTGATGAAGTGTTGTAGATTTTGTTATTGATAGATTTAACACTGATGAAGTGTTGTAGATTTTGTTATTGATAGATTTAACACTGATGAAGTGTTGTAGATTTTGTTATTGATAGATTTAAAACTGATGAAGTTTTGTAGATTTTGTTATTGATAGATTTAACACTGATGAAGTGTTGTAGATTTTGTTATTGATAGATTTAACACTGATGAAGTGTTGTAGATTTTGTTATTGATAGATTTAACACTGATGAAGTGTTGTAGATTTTGTTATTGATAGATTTAACATTGATGAAGTGTTGTAGATTTTGTTATTGATAGATTTAAAACTGATGAAGTGTTGTAGATTTTGTTATTGATAGATTTAACACTGATGAAGTGTTGTAGATTTTGTTATTGATAGATTTAAAACTGATGAAGTGTTGTAGATTGTGTTATTGATAGATTTAAAACTGATGAAGTTTTGTAGATTTTGTTATTGATAGATTTAACACTGATGAAGTTTTGTAGGATTTTGTTATTGATAGATTTAACACTGATGAAGTTTTGTAGATTTTGTGATTGATAGATTTAACACTGATGATGTTTTGTAGATTTTGTGATGATAGATTTAACACTGATGATGTTTTGTAGATTTTGTTATTGATAGATTTAACACTGATGATGTTTTGTAGATTTTGTTATTGATAGATTTAACACTGATGAAGTGTTGTAGATTTTGTTATTGATAGAATTAAAACTGATGAAGTTTTATAGATTTTGTTATTGATAGATATAACACTGATGAAGTGTTGTAGATTTTGTTATTGGTAGATTTAAAACTGATGAAGTGTTGTAGATTTTGTTATTGATAGATTTAACACTGATGATGTTTTGTAGATTTTGTTATTGATAGATTTAACACTGATGAAGTTTTGTAGGATTTTGTTATTGATAGATTTAACACTGATGAAGTGTTGTAGATTCTGTTATTGATAGATTTAAAACTTATGAAGTGTTGTAGATTTTGTTATTGATAGATTTAAAACTTATGAAGTGTTGTAGATTTTGTTATTTATAGATTTAACACTGATGAAGTGTTGTAGATTTTGTTATTGATAGATTTAACACTGATGAAGTTTTGTAGATCTTGTTATTTATAGATTTAACACTGATGAAGTGTTGTAGATTTTGTTATTGATAGATTTAACACTGATGAAGTGTTGTAGATTTTGTTATTGATAGATTTAACACTGATGAAGTGTTGTAGATTTTGTTATTAATAGATTTAACACTGATGAAGTGTTGTAGATTTTGTTATTGATAGATTTAACAGTGATGAAGTGTTGTAGATTTCGTTATTGATAGATTTAACACTGATGATGTTTTGTAGATTTCGTGATTGATAGATTTAACACTGATGAAGTTTTGTAGATTTCGTTATTGATAGATTTAACACTGATGATGTTTTGTAGATTTTGTTATTGATAGATTTAACACTGATGAAGTGTTGTAGATTTTGTTATTGATAGATTTAACACTGATGAAGTGTTGTAGATTTTGTTATTGATAGATTTAAAACTGATGAAGTGTTGTAGATTTTGTTATTGATAGATTTAAAACTGATGAAGTGTTGTAGATTTTGTTATTGATAGATTTAACACTGATGAAGTGTTGTAGATTTTGTTATTGATAGATTTAACACTGATGAAGTGTTGTAGATTTTGTTATTGATAGATTTAAAACTGATGAAGTTTTGTAGATTTTGTTATTGATAGATTTAACACTGATGAAGTGTTGTAGATTTTGTTATTGATAGATTTAACACTGATGAAGTGTTGTAGATTTTGTTATTGATAGATTTAAAACTGATGAAGTGTTGTAGATTTTGTTATTGATAGATTTAACACTGATGAAGTGTTGTAGATTTTGTTATTGATAGATTTAAAACTGATGAAGTGTTGTAGATTGTGTTATTGATAGATTTAAAACTGATGAAGTTTTGTAGATTTTGTTATTGATAGATTTAACACTGATGAAGTTTTGTAGGATTTTGTTATTGATAGATTTAACACTGATGAAGTTTTGTAGATTTTGTGATTGATAGATTTAACACTGATGATGTTTTGTAGATTTTGTGATGATAGATTTAACACTGATGATGTTTTGTAGATTTTGTTATTGATAGATTTAACACTGATGATGTTTTGTAGATTTTGTTATTGATAGATTTAACACTGATGAAGTGTTGTAGATTTTGTTATTGATAGAATTAAAACTGATGAAGTTTTATAGATTTTGTTATTGATAGATATAACACTGATGAAGTGTTGTAGATTTTGTTATTGGTAGATTTAAAACTTATGAAGTGTTGTAGATTTTGTTATTTATAGATTTAACACTGATGAAGTTTTGTAGATTTTGTTATTGATAGATTTAACACTGATGAAGTTTTGTAGATCTTGTTATTTATAGATTTAACACTGATGAAGTGTTGTAGATTTTGTTATTGATAGATTTAACACTGATGAAGTGTTGTAGATTTTGTTATTGATAGATTTAACACTGATGAAGTGTTGTAGATTTTGTTATTAATAGATTTAACACTGATGAAGTGTTGTAGATTTTGTTATTGATAGATTTAACAGTGATGAAGTGTTGTAGATTTCGTTATTGATAGATTTAACACTGATGTTTTGTAGATTTCGTGATTGATAGATTTAACACTGATGAAGTTTTGTAGATTTCGTTATTGATAGATTTAACACTGATGATGTTTTGTAGATTTTGTTATTGATAGATTTAACACTGATGAAGTGTTGTAGATTTTGTTATTGATAGATTTAACACTGATGAAGTGTTGTAGATTTTGTTATTGATAGATTTAAAACTGATGAAGTGTTGTAGATTTTGTTATTGATAGATTTAAAACTGATGAAGTGTTGTAGATTTTGTTATTGATAGATTTAACACTGATGAAGTTTTGTAGATTTTGTTATTGATAGATTTAACACTGATGAAGTTTTGTAGGATTTTGTTATTGATAGATTTAACACTGATGAAGTTTTGTAGATTTTGTGATTGATAGATTTAACACTGATGATGTTTTGTAGATTTTGTTATTGATAGATTTAACACTGATGATGTTTTGTAGATTTTGTTATTGATAGATTTAACACTGATGAAGTGTTGTAGATTTTGTTATTGATAGAATTAAAACTGATGAAGTTTTATAGATTTTGTTATTGATAGATATAACACTGATGAAGTGTTGTAGATTTTGTTATTGGTAGATTTAAAACTGATGAAGTGTTGTAGATTTTGTTATTGATAGATTTAACACTGATGATGTTTTGTAGATTTTGTTATTGATAGATTTAACACTGATGAAGTTTTGTAGGATTTTGTTATTGATAGATTTAACACTGATGAAGTGTTGTAGATTCTGTTATTGATAGATTTAAAACTTATGAAGTGTTGTAGATTTTGTTATTGATAGATTTAAAACTTATGAAGTGTTGTAGATTTTGTTATTTATAGATTTAACACTGATGAAGTGTTGTAGATTTTGTTATTGATAGATTTAACACTGATGAAGTTTTGTAGATCTTGTTATTTATAGATTTAACACTGATGAAGTGTTGTAGATTTTGTTATTGATAGATTTAACACTGATGAAGTGTTGTAGATTTTGTTATTGATAGATTTAACACTGATGAAGTGTTGTAGATTTTGTTATTAATAGATTTAACACTGATGAAGTGTTGTAGATTTTGTTATTGATAGATTTAACAGTGATGAAGTGTTGTAGATTTCGTTATTGATAGATTTAACACTGATGATGTTTTGTAGATTTCGTGATTGATAGATTTAACACTGATGAAGTTTTGTAGATTTCGTTATTGATAGATTTAACACTGATGAAGTTTTGTAGATTTCGTTATTGATAGATTTAACACTGATGATGTTTTGTAGATTTTGTTATTGATAGATTTAACACTGATGAAGTGTTGTAGATTTTGTTATTGATAGATTTAACACTGATGAAGTGTTGTAGATTTTGTTATTGATAGATTTAAAACTGATGAAGTGTTGTAGATTTTGTTATTGATAGATTTAAAACTGATGAAGTGTTGTAGATTTTGTTATTGATAGATTTAACACTGATGAAGTGTTGTAGATTTTGTTATTGATAGATTTAACACTGATGAAGTGTTGTAGATTTTGTTATTGATAGATTTAAAACTGATGAAGTTTTGTAGATTTTGTTATTGATAGATTTAACACTGATGAAGTGTTGTAGATTTTGTTATTGATAGATTTAACACTGATGAAGTGTTGTAGATTTTGTTATTGATAGATTTAAAACTGATGAAGTGTTGTAGATTTTGTTATTGATAGATTTAACACTGATGAAGTGTTGTAGATTTTGTTATTGATAGATTTAAAACTGATGAAGTGTTGTAGATTGTGTTATTGATAGATTTAAAACTGATGAAGTTTTGTAGATTTTGTTATTGATAGATTTAACACTGATGAAGTTTTGTAGGATTTTGTTATTGATAGATTTAACACTGATGAAGTTTTGTAGATTTTGTGATTGATAGATTTAACACTGATGATGTTTTGTAGATTTTGTGATGATAGATTTAACACTGATGATGTTTTGTAGATTTTGTTATTGATAGATTTAACACTGATGATGTTTTGTAGATTTTGTTATTGATAGATTTAACACTGATGAAGTGTTGTAGATTTTGTTATTGATAGAATTAAAACTGATGAAGTTTTATAGATTTTGTTATTGATAGATATAACACTGATGAAGTGTTGTAGATTTTGTTATTGGTAGATTTAAAACTGATGAAGTGTTGTAGATTTTGTTATTGATAGATTTAACACTGATGAAGTGTTGTAGATTTTGTTATTGATAGATTTAACACTGATGAAGTGTTGTAGATTTTGTTATTGATAGATTTAAAACTGATGAAGTTTTGTAGATTTTGTTATTGATAGATTTAACACTGATGAAGTGTTGTAGATTTTGTTATTGATAGATTTAACACTGATGAAGTGTTGTAGATTTTGTTATTGATAGATTTAACACTGATGAAGTGTTGTAGATTTTGTTATTGATAGATTTAACACTGATGAAGTGTTGTAGATTTTGTTATTAATAGATTTAACACTGATGAAGTGTTGTAGATTTTGTTATTGATAGATTTAACAGTGATGAAGTGTTGTAGATTTCGTTATTGATAGATTTAACACTGATGATGTTTTGTAGATTTCGTGATTGATAGATTTAACACTGATGAAGTTTTGTAGATTTCGTTATTGATAGATTTAACACTGATGATGTTTTGTAGATTTTGTTATTGATAGATTTAACACTGATGAAGTGTTGTAGATTTTGTTATTGATAGATTTAACACTGATGATGTTTTGTAGATTTTGTGATGATAGATTTAACACTGATGATGTTTTGTAGATTTTGTTATTGATAGATTTAACACTGATGATGTTTTGTAGATTTTGTTATTGATAGATTTAACACTGATGAAGTGTTGTAGATTTTGTTATTGATAGAATTAAAACTGATGAAGTTTTATAGATTTTGTTATTGATAGATATAACACTGATGAAGTGTTGTAGATTTTGTTATTGGTAGATTTAAAACTGATGAAGTGTTGTAGATTTTGTTATTGATAGATTTAACACTGATGATGTTTTGTAGATTTTGTTATTGATAGATTTAACACTGATGAAGTTTTGTAGGATTTTGTTATTGATAGATTTAACACTGATGAAGTGTTGTAGATTCTGTTATTGATAGATTTAAAACTTATGAAGTGTTGTAGATTTTGTTATTGATAGATTTAAAACTTATGAAGTGTTGTAGATTTTGTTATTTATAGATTTAACACTGATGAAGTGTTGTAGATTTTGTTATTGATAGATTTAACACTGATGAAGTTTTGTAGATCTTGTTATTTATAGATTTAACACTGATGAAGTGTTGTAGATTTTGTTATTGATAGATTTAACAGTGATGAAGTGTTGTAGATTTTGTTATTGATAGATTTAACACTGATGAAGTGTTGTAGATTTTGTTATTGATAGATTTAAAACTGATGAAGTGTTGTAGATTTTGTTATTGATAGATTTAAAACTGATGAAGTGTTGTAGATTTTGTTATTGATAGATTTAACACTGATGAAGTTTTGTAGATTTTGTTATTGATAGATTTAACACTGATGAAGTTTTGTAGGATTTTGTTATTGATAGATTTAACACTGATGAAGTTTTGTAGATTTTGTGATTGATAGATTTAACACTGATGATGTTTTGTAGATTTTGTTATTGATAGATTTAACACTGATGATGTTTTGTAGATTTTGTTATTGATAGATTTAACACTGATGAAGTGTTGTAGATTTTGTTATTGATAGAATTAAAACTGATGAAGTTTTATAGATTTTGTTATTGATAGATATAACACTGATGAAGTGTTGTAGATTTTGTTATTGGTAGATTTAAAACTGATGAAGTGTTGTAGATTTTGTTATTGATAGATTTAACACTGATGATGTTTTGTAGATTTTGTTATTGATAGATTTAACACTGATGAAGTTTTGTAGGATTTTGTTATTGATAGATTTAACACTGATGAA
Source organism: Sebastes fasciatus (assembly GCF_043250625.1). NCBI lineage: Eukaryota > Metazoa > Chordata > Actinopteri > Perciformes > Sebastidae > Sebastes > Sebastes fasciatus. The sequence goes on along the minus strand of NC_133808.1, from coordinate 33,766,076 downwards.
GTGTTGTAGATTCTGTTATTGATAGATTTAAAACTTATGAAGTGTTGTAGATTTTGTTATTGATAGATTTAAAACTTATGAAGTGTTGTAGATTTTGTTATTTATAGATTTAACACTGATGAAGTGTTGTAGATTTTGTTATTGATAGATTTAACACTGATGAAGTTTTGTAGATCTTGTTATTTATAGATTTAACACTGATGAAGTGTTGTAGATTTTGTTATTGATAGATTTAACACTGATGAAGTGTTGTAGATTTTGTTATTGATAGATTTAACACTGATGAAGTGTTGTAGATTTTGTTATTAATAGATTTAACACTGATGAAGTGTTGTAGATTTTGTTATTGATAGATTTAACAGTGATGAAGTGTTGTAGATTTCGTTATTGATAGATTTAACACTGATGATGTTTTGTAGATTTCGTGATTGATAGATTTAACACTGATGAAGTTTTGTAGATTTCGTTATTGATAGATTTAACACTGATGAAGTTTTGTAGATTTCGTTATTGATAGATTTAACACTGATGATGTTTTGTAGATTTTGTTATTGATAGATTTAACACTGATGAAGTGTTGTAGATTTTGTTATTGATAGATTTAACACTGATGAAGTGTTGTAGATTTTGTTATTGATAGATTTAAAACTGATGAAGTGTTGTAGATTTTGTTATTGATAGATTTAAAACTGATGAAGTGTTGTAGATTTTGTTATTGATAGATTTAACACTGATGAAGTGTTGTAGATTTTGTTATTGATAGATTTAACACTGATGAAGTGTTGTAGATTTTGTTATTGATAGATTTAAAACTGATGAAGTTTTGTAGATTTTGTTATTGATAGATTTAACACTGATGAAGTGTTGTAGATTTTGTTATTGATAGATTTAACACTGATGAAGTGTTGTAGATTTTGTTATTGATAGATTTAAAACTGATGAAGTGTTGTAGATTTTGTTATTGATAGATTTAACACTGATGAAGTGTTGTAGATTTTGTTATTGATAGATTTAAAACTGATGAAGTGTTGTAGATTGTGTTATTGATAGATTTAAAACTGATGAAGTTTTGTAGATTTTGTTATTGATAGATTTAACACTGATGAAGTTTTGTAGGATTTTGTTATTGATAGATTTAACACTGATGAAGTTTTGTAGATTTTGTGATTGATAGATTTAACACTGATGATGTTTTGTAGATTTTGTGATGATAGATTTAACACTGATGATGTTTTGTAGATTTTGTTATTGATAGATTTAACACTGATGATGTTTTGTAGATTTTGTTATTGATAGATTTAACACTGATGAAGTGTTGTAGATTTTGTTATTGATAGAATTAAAACTGATGAAGTTTTATAGATTTTGTTATTGATAGATATAACACTGATGAAGTGTTGTAGATTTTGTTATTGGTAGATTTAAAACTGATGAAGTGTTGTAGATTTTGTTATTGATAGATTTAACACTGATGAAGTGTTGTAGATTTTGTTATTGATAGATTTAACACTGATGAAGTGTTGTAGATTTTGTTATTGATAGATTTAAAACTGATGAAGTTTTGTAGATTTTGTTATTGATAGATTTAACACTGATGAAGTGTTGTAGATTTTGTTATTGATAGATTTAACACTGATGAAGTGTTGTAGATTTTGTTATTGATAGATTTAACACTGATGAAGTGTTGTAGATTTTGTTATTGATAGATTTAACACTGATGAAGTGTTGTAGATTTTGTTATTAATAGATTTAACACTGATGAAGTGTTGTAGATTTTGTTATTGATAGATTTAACAGTGATGAAGTGTTGTAGATTTCGTTATTGATAGATTTAACACTGATGATGTTTTGTAGATTTCGTGATTGATAGATTTAACACTGATGAAGTTTTGTAGATTTCGTTATTGATAGATTTAACACTGATGATGTTTTGTAGATTTTGTTATTGATAGATTTAACACTGATGAAGTGTTGTAGATTTTGTTATTGATAGATTTAACACTGATGATGTTTTGTAGATTTTGTGATGATAGATTTAACACTGATGATGTTTTGTAGATTTTGTTATTGATAGATTTAACACTGATGATGTTTTGTAGATTTTGTTATTGATAGATTTAACACTGATGAAGTGTTGTAGATTTTGTTATTGATAGAATTAAAACTGATGAAGTTTTATAGATTTTGTTATTGATAGATATAACACTGATGAAGTGTTGTAGATTTTGTTATTGGTAGATTTAAAACTGATGAAGTGTTGTAGATTTTGTTATTGATAGATTTAACACTGATGATGTTTTGTAGATTTTGTTATTGATAGATTTAACACTGATGAAGTTTTGTAGGATTTTGTTATTGATAGATTTAACACTGATGAAGTGTTGTAGATTCTGTTATTGATAGATTTAAAACTTATGAAGTGTTGTAGATTTTGTTATTGATAGATTTAAAACTTATGAAGTGTTGTAGATTTTGTTATTTATAGATTTAACACTGATGAAGTGTTGTAGATTTTGTTATTGATAGATTTAACACTGATGAAGTTTTGTAGATCTTGTTATTTATAGATTTAACACTGATGAAGTGTTGTAGATTTTGTTATTGATAGATTTAACACTGATGAAGTGTTGTAGATTTTGTTATTGATAGATTTAACACTGATGAAGTGTTGTAGATTTTGTTATTAATAGATTTAACACTGATGAAGTGTTGTAGATTTTGTTATTGATAGATTTAACAGTGATGAAGTGTTGTAGATTTCGTTATTGATAGATTTAACACTGATGATGTTTTGTAGATTTCGTGATTGATAGATTTAACACTGATGAAGTTTTGTAGATTTCGTTATTGATAGATTTAACACTGATGATGTTTTGTAGATTTTGTTATTGATAGATTTAACACTGATGAAGTGTTGTAGATTTTGTTATTGATAGATTTAACACTGATGAAGTGTTGTAGATTTTGTTATTGATAGATTTAAAACTGATGAAGTGTTGTAGATTTTGTTATTGATAGATTTAAAACTGATGAAGTGTTGTAGATTTTGTTATTGATAGATTTAACACTGATGAAGTGTTGTAGATTTTGTTATTGATAGATTTAACACTGATGAAGTGTTGTAGATTTTGTTATTGATAGATTTAAAACTGATGGAGTTTTGTAGATTTTGTTATTGATAGATTTAACACTGATGAAGTGTTGTAGATTTTGTTATTGATAGATTTAACACTGATGAAGTGTTGTAGATTTTGTTATTGATAGATTTAAAACTGATGAAGTGTTGTAGATTTTGTTATTGATAGATTTAACACTGATGAAGTGTTGTAGATTTTGTTATTGATAGATTTAAAACTGATGAAGTGTTGTAGATTGTGTTATTGATAGATTTAAAACTGATGAAGTTTTGTAGATTTTGTTATTGATAGATTTAACACTGATGAAGTTTTGTAGGATTTTGTTATTGATAGATTTAACACTGATGAAGTTTTGTAGATTTTGTGATTGATAGATTTAACACTGATGATGTTTTGTAGATTTTGTGATGATAGATTTAACACTGATGATGTTTTGTAGATTTTGTTATTGATAGATTTAACACTGATGATGTTTTGTAGATTTTGTTATTGATAGATTTAACACTGATGAAGTGTTGTAGATTTTGTTATTGATAGAATTAAAACTGATGAAGTTTTATAGATTTTGTTATTGATAGATATAACACTGATGAAGTGTTGTAGATTTTGTTATTGGTAGATTTAAAACTGATGAAGTGTTGTAGATTTTGTTATTGATAGATTTAACACTGATGATGTTTTGTAGATTTTGTTATTGATAGATTTAACACTGATGAAGTTTTGTAGGATTTTGTTATTGATAGATTTAACACTGATGAAGTGTTGTAGATTCTGTTATTGATAGATTTAAAACTTATGAAGTGTTGTAGATTTTGTTATTGATAGATTTAAAATTTATGAAGTGTTGTAGATTTTGTTATTTATAGATTTAACACTGATGAAGTGTTGTAGATTTTGTTATTGATAGATTTAACACTGATGAAGTTTTGTAGATCTTGTTATTTATAGATTTAACACTGATGAAGTGTTGTAGATTTTGTTATTGATAGATTTAACACTGATGAAGTGTTGTAGATTTTGTTATTGATAGATTTAACACTGATGAAGTGTTGTAGATTTTGTTATTAATAGATTTAACACTGATGAAGTGTTGTAGATTTTGTTATTGATAGATTTAACACTGATGATGTTTTGTAGATTTTGTTATTGATAGATTTAACACTGATGAAGTTTTGTAGGATTTTGTTATTGATAGATTTAACACTGATGAAGTGTTGTAGATTTTGTTATTGATAGATTTAACACTGATGATGTTTTGTAGATTTTGTTATTGATAGATTTAACACTGATGAAGTGTTGTAGATTTTGTTATTGATAGATTTAAAACTGATGAAGTGTTGTAGATTTTGTTATTGATAGATTTAACACTGATGAAGTGTTGTAGATTTTGTTATTGATAGATTTAAAACTGATGAAGTGTTGTAGATTTTGTTATTGATAGATTTAACACTGATGATGTTTTGTAGATTTTGTTATTGATAGATTTAACACTGATGAAGTTTTGTAGGATTTTGTTATTGATAGATTTAACACTGATGAAATGTTGTAGATTTTGTTATTGATAGATTTAAAACTGATGAAGTGTTGTAGATTTTGTTATTGATAGATTTAACACTGATGATGTTTTGTAGATTTTGTTATTGATAGATTTAACACTGATGAAGTGTTGTAGATTTTGTTATTGATAGATTTAAAACTGATGAAGTGTTGTAGATTTTGTTATTGATAGATTTAAAACTGATGAAGTGTTGTAGATTTTGTTATTGATAGATTTAACACTGATGAAGTGTTGTAGATTTTGTTATTGATAGATTTAACACTGATGAAGTGTTGTAGATTTTGTTATTGATAGATTTAAAACTGATGAAGTTTTGTAGATTTTGTTATTGATAGATTTAACACTGATGAAGTGTTGTAGATTTTGTTATCGATAGATTTAACACTGATGAAGTGTTGTAGATTTTGTTATTGATAGATTTAACACTGATGAAGTGTTGTAGATTTTGTTATTGATAGATTTAACATTGATGAAGTGTTGTAGATTTTGTTATTGATAGATTTAAAACTGATGAAGTGTTGTAGATTTTGTTATTGATAGATTTAACACTGATGAAGTGTTGTAGATTTTGTTATTGATAGATTTAAAACTGATGAAGTGTTGTAGATTGTGTTATTGATAGATTTAAAACTGATGAAGTTTTGTAGATTTTGTTATTGATAGATTTAACACTGATGAAGTTTTGTAGGATTTTGTTATTGATAGATTTAACACTGATGAAGTTTTGTAGATTTTGTGATTGATAGATTTAACACTGATGATGTTTTGTAGATTTTGTGATGATAGATTTAACACTGATGATGTTTTGTAGATTTTGTTATTGATAGATTTAACACTGATGATGTTTTGTAGATTTTGTTATTGATAGATTTAACACTGATGAAGTGTTGTAGATTTTGTTATTGATAGAATTAAAACTGATGAAGTTTTATAGATTTTGTTATTGATAGATATAACACTGATGAAGTGTTGTAGATTTTGTTATTGGTAGATTTAAAACTGATGAAGTGTTGTAGATTTTGTTATTGATAGATTTAACACTGATGATGTTTTGTAGATTTTGTTATTGATAGATTTAACACTGATGAAGTTTTGTAGGATTTTGTTATTGATAGATTTAACACTGATGAAGTGTTGTAGATTCTGTTATTGATAGATTTAAAACTTATGAAGTGTTGTAGATTTTGTTATTGATAGATTTAAAACTTATGAAGTGTTGTAGATTTTGTTATTTATAGATTTAACACTGATGAAGTGTTGTAGATTTTGTTATTGATAGATTTAACACTGATGAAGTTTTGTAGATCTTGTTATTTATAGATTTAACACTGATGAAGTGTTGTAGATTTTGTTATTGATAGATTTAACACTGATGAAGTGTTGTAGATTTTGTTATTGATAGATTTAACACTGATGAAGTGTTGTAGATTTTGTTATTAATAGATTTAACACTGATGAAGTGTTGTAGATTTTGTTATTGATAGATTTAACACTGATGAAGTGTTGTAGATTTTGTTATTGATAGATTTAAAACTGATGAAGTGTTGTAGATTTTGTTATTGATAGATTTAACACTGATGATGTTTTGTAGATTTTGTTATTGATAGATTTAACACTGATGAAGTGTTGTAGATTTTGTTATTGATAGATTTAAAACTGATGAAGTGTTGTAGATTTTGTTATTGATAGATTTAACACTGATGAAGTGTTGTAGATTTTGTTATTGATAGATTTAAAACTGATGAAGTGTTGTAGATTTTGTTATTGATAGATTTAACACTGATGATGTTTTGTAGATTTTGTTATTGATAGATTTAACACTGATGAAGTTTTGTAGGATTTTGTTATTGATAGATTTAACACTGATGAAGTGTTGTAGATTTTGTTATTGATAGATTTAACACTGATGATGTTTTGTAGATTTTGTTATTGATAGATTTAACACTGATGAAGTGTTGTAGATTTTGTTATTGATAGATTTAAAACTGATGAAGTGTTGTAGATTTTGTTATTGATAGATTTAACACTGATGAAGTGTTGTAGATTTTGTTATTGATAGATTTAAAACTGATGAAGTGTTGTAGATTTTGTTATTGATAGATTTAACACTGATGATGTTTTGTAGATTTTGTTATTGATAGATTTAACACTGATGAAGTTTTGTAGGATTTTGTTATTGATAGATTTAACACTGATGAAGTGTTGTAGATTTTGTTATTGATAGATTTAAAACTGATGAAGTGTTGTAGATTTTGTTATTGATAGATTTAACACTGATGATGTTTTGTAGATTTTGTTATTGATAGATTTAACACTGATGAAGTGTTGTAGATTTTGTTATTGATAGATTTAAAACTGATGAAGTGTTGTAGATTTTGTTATTGATAGATTTAACACTGATGAAGTGTTGTAGATTTTGTTATTGATAGATTTAAAACTGATGAAGTGTTGTAGATTTTGTTATTGATAGATTTAACACTGATGATGTTTTGTAGATTTTGTTATTGATAGATTTAACACTGATGAAGTTTTGTAGGATTTTGTTATTGATAGATTTAACACTGATGAAGTTTTGTAGGATTTTGTTATTGATAGATTTAACACTGATGAAGTTTTGTAGGATTTTGTTATTGATAGATTTAACACTGATGATGTTTTGTAGATTTTGTTATTGATAGATTTAACACTGATGAAGTTTTGTAGGATTTTGTTATTGATAGATTTAACACTGATGAAGTGTTGTAGATTTTGTTATTGATAGATTTAACACTGATGAAGTGTTGTAGATTTTGTTATTGATAGATTTAAAACTGATGAAGTGTTGTAGATTTTGTTATTGATAGATTTAACACTGATGATGTTTTGTAGATTTTGTTATTGATAGATTTAACACTGATGAAGTTTTGTAGGATTTTGTTATTGATAGATTTAACACTGATGAAGTTTTGTAGGATTTTGTTATTGATAGATTTAACACTGATGAAGTTTTGTAGGATTTTGTTATTGATAGATTTAACACTGATGATGTTTTGTAGATTTTGTTATTGATAGATTTAACACTGATGAAGTTTTGTAGGATTTTGTTATTGATAGATTTAACACTGATGAAGTGTTGTAGATTTTGTTATTGATAGATTTAACACTGATGAAGTGTTGTAGATTTTGTTATTGATAGATTTAAAACTGATGAAGTGTTGTAGATTTTGTTATTGATAGATTTAACACTGATGATGTTTTGTAGATTTTGTTATTGATAGATTTAACACTGATGAAGTTTTGTAGGATTTTGTTATTGATAGATTTAACACTGATGAAGTTTTGTAGGATTTTGTTATTGATAGATTTAACACTGATTATGTTTTGTAGATTTTGTTATTGATAGATTTAACACTGATGAAGTGTTGTAGATTTTGTTATTGATAGATTTAAAACTGATGAAGTGTTGTAGATTTTGTTATTGATAGATTTAACACTGATGATGTTTTGTAGATTTTGTTATTGATAGATTTAAAACTGATGAAGTGTTGTAGATTTTGTTATTGATAGATTTAACACTGATGATGTTTTGTAGATTTTGTTATTGATAGATTTAACACTGATGAAGTTTTGTAGGATTTTGTTATTGATAGATTTAACACTGATGAAATGTTGTAGATTTTGTTATTGATAGATTTAAAACTGATGAAGTGTTGTAGATTTTGTTATTGATAGATTTAACACTGATGATGTTTTGTAGATTTTGTTATTGATAGATTTAACACTGATGAAGTGTTGTAGATTTTGTTATTGATAGATTTAAAACTGATGAAGTGTTGTAGATTTTGTTATTGATAGATTTAAAACTGATGAAGTGTTGTAGATTTTGTTATTGATAGATTTAACACTGATGATGTTTTGTAGATTTTGTTATTGATAGATTTAACACTGATGAAGTTTTGTAGGATTTTGTTATTGATAGATTTAACACTGATGAAGTTTTGTAGGATTTTGTTATTGATAGATTTAACACTGATGAAGTTTTGTAGGATTTTGTTATTGATAGATTTAACACTGATGATGTTTTGTAGATTTTGTTATTGATAGATTTAACACTGATGAAGTTTTGTAGGATTTTGTTATTGATAGATTTAACACTGATGAAGTGTTGTAGATTTTGTTATTGATAGATTTAACACTGATGAAGTGTTGTAGATTTTGTTATTGATAGATTTAAAACTGATGAAGTGTTGTAGATTTTGTTATTGATAGATTTAACACTGATGATGTTTTGTAGATTTTGTTATTGATAGATTTAACACTGATGAAGTTTTGTAGGATTTTGTTATTGATAGATTTAACACTGATGAAGTTTTGTAGGATTTTGTTATTGATAGATTTAACACTGATGAAGTTTTGTAGGATTTTGTTATTGATAGATTTAACACTGATGATGTTTTGTAGATTTTGTTATTGATAGATTTAACACTGATGAAGTTTTGTAGGATTTTGTTATTGATAGATTTAACACTGATGAAGTGTTGTAGATTTTGTTATTGATAGATTTAACACTGATGAAGTGTTGTAGATTTTGTTATTGATAGATTTAAAACTGATGAAGTGTTGTAGATTTTGTTATTGATAGATTTAACACTGATGATGTTTTGTAGATTTTGTTATTGATAGATTTAACACTGATGAAGTTTTGTAGGATTTTGTTATTGATAGATTTAACACTGATGAAGTTTTGTAGGATTTTGTTATTGATAGATTTAACACTGATTATGTTTTGTAGATTTTGTTATTGATAGATTTAACACTGATGAAGTGTTGTAGATTTTGTTATTGATAGATTTAAAACTGATGAAGTGTTGTAGATTTTGTTATTGATAGATTTAACACTGATGATGTTTTGTAGATTTTGTTATTGATAGATTTAAAACTGATGAAGTGTTGTAGATTTTGTTATTGATAGATTTAACACTGATGATGTTTTGTAGATTTTGTTATTGATAGATTTAACACTGATGAAGTTTTGTAGGATTTTGTTATTGATAGATTTAACACTGATGAAATGTTGTAGATTTTGTTATTGATAGATTTAAAACTGATGAAGTGTTGTAGATTTTGTTATTGATAGATTTAACACTGATGATGTTTTGTAGATTTTGTTATTGATAGATTTAACACTGATGAAGTGTTGTAGATTTTGTTATTGATAGATTTAAAACTGATGAAGTGTTGTAGATTTTGTTATTGATAGATTTAAAACTGATGAAGTGTTGTAGATTTTGTTATTGATAGATTTAACACTGATGAAGTGTTGTAGATTTTGTTATTGATAGATTTAACACTGATGAAGTGTTGTAGATTTTGTTATTGATAGATTTAAAACTGATGAAGTTTTGTAGATTTTGTTATTGATAGATTTAACACTGATGAAGTGTTGTAGATTTTGTTATCGATAGATTTAACACTGATGAAGTGTTGTAGATTTTGTTATTGATAGATTTAACACTGATGAAGTGTTGTAGATTTTGTTATTGATAGATTTAACATTGATGAAGTGTTGTAGATTTTGTTATTGATAGATTTAAAACTGATGAAGTGTTGTAGATTTTGTTATTGATAGATTTAACACTGATGAAGTGTTGTAGATTTTGTTATTGATAGATTTAAAACTGATGAAGTGTTGTAGATTGTGTTATTGATAGATTTAAAACTGATGAAGTTTTGTAGATTTTGTTATTGATAGATTTAACACTGATGAAGTTTTGTAGGATTTTGTTATTGATAGATTTAACACTGATGAAGTTTTGTAGATTTTGTGATTGATAGATTTAACACTGATGATGTTTTGTAGATTTTGTGATGATAGATTTAACACTGATGATGTTTTGTAGATTTTGTTATTGATAGATTTAACACTGATGATGTTTTGTAGATTTTGTTATTGATAGATTTAACACTGATGAAGTGTTGTAGATTTTGTTATTGATAGAATTAAAACTGATGAAGTTTTATAGATTTTGTTATTGATAGATATAACACTGATGAAGTGTTGTAGATTTTGTTATTGGTAGATTTAAAACTGATGAAGTGTTGTAGATTTTGTTATTGATAGATTTAACACTGATGATGTTTTGTAGATTTTGTTATTGATAGATTTAACACTGATGAAGTTTTGTAGGATTTTGTTATTGATAGATTTAACACTGATGAAGTGTTGTAGATTCTGTTATTGATAGATTTAAAACTTATGAAGTGTTGTAGATTTTGTTATTGATAGATTTAAAACTTATGAAGTGTTGTAGATTTTGTTATTTATAGATTTAACACTGATGAAGTGTTGTAGATTTTGTTATTGATAGATTTAACACTGATGAAGTTTTGTAGATCTTGTTATTTATAGATTTAACACTGATGAAGTGTTGTAGATTTTGTTATTGATAGATTTAACACTGATGAAGTGTTGTAGATTTTGTTATTGATAGATTTAACACTGATGAAGTGTTGTAGATTTTGTTATTAATAGATTTAACACTGATGAAGTGTTGTAGATTTTGTTATTGATAGATTTAACACTGATGAAGTGTTGTAGATTTTGTTATTGATAGATTTAAAACTGATGAAGTGTTGTAGATTTTGTTATTGATAGATTTAACACTGATGATGTTTTGTAGATTTTGTTATTGATAGATTTAACACTGATGAAGTGTTGTAGATTTTGTTATTGATAGATTTAAAACTGATGAAGTGTTGTAGATTTTGTTATTGATAGATTTAACACTGATGAAGTGTTGTAGATTTTGTTATTGATAGATTTAAAACTGATGAAGTGTTGTAGATTTTGTTATTGATAGATTTAACACTGATGATGTTTTGTAGATTTTGTTATTGATAGATTTAACACTGATGAAGTTTTGTAGGATTTTGTTATTGATAGATTTAACACTGATGAAGTGTTGTAGATTTTGTTATTGATAGATTTAACACTGATGATGTTTTGTAGATTTTGTTATTGATAGATTTAACACTGATGAAGTGTTGTAGATTTTGTTATTGATAGATTTAAAACTGATGAAGTGTTGTAGATTTTGTTATTGATAGATTTAACACTGATGAAGTGTTGTAGATTTTGTTATTGATAGATTTAAAACTGATGAAGTGTTGTAGATTTTGTTATTGATAGATTTAACACTGATGATGTTTTGTAGATTTTGTTATTGATAGATTTAACACTGATGAAGTTTTGTAGGATTTTGTTATTGATAGATTTAACACTGATGAAGTGTTGTAGATTTTGTTATTGATAGATTTAAAACTGATGAAGTGTTGTAGATTTTGTTATTGATAGATTTAACACTGATGATGTTTTGTAGATTTTGTTATTGATAGATTTAACACTGATGAAGTGTTGTAGATTTTGTTATTGATAGATTTAAAACTGATGAAGTGTTGTAGATTTTGTTATTGATAGATTTAACACTGATGAAGTGTTGTAGATTTTGTTATTGATAGATTTAAAACTGATGAAGTGTTGTAGATTTTGTTATTGATAGATTTAACACTGATGATGTTTTGTAGATTTTGTTATTGATAGATTTAACACTGATGAAGTTTTGTAGGATTTTGTTATTGATAGATTTAACACTGATGAAGTTTTGTAGGATTTTGTTATTGATAGATTTAACACTGATGAAGTTTTGTAGGATTTTGTTATTGATAGATTTAACACTGATGATGTTTTGTAGATTTTGTTATTGATAGATTTAACACTGATGAAGTTTTGTAGGATTTTGTTATTGATAGATTTAACACTGATGAAGTGTTGTAGATTTTGTTATTGATAGATTTAACACTGATGAAGTGTTGTAGATTTTGTTATTGATAGATTTAAAACTGATGAAGTGTTGTAGATTTTGTTATTGATAGATTTAACACTGATGATGTTTTGTAGATTTTGTTATTGATAGATTTAACACTGATGAAGTTTTGTAGGATTTTGTTATTGATAGATTTAACACTGATGAAGTTTTGTAGGATTTTGTTATTGATAGATTTAACACTGATTATGTTTTGTAGATTTTGTTATTGATAGATTTAACACTGATGAAGTGTTGTAGATTTTGTTATTGATAGATTTAAAACTGATGAAGTGTTGTAGATTTTGTTATTGATAGATTTAACACTGATGATGTTTTGTAGATTTTGTTATTGATAGATTTAACACTGATGAAGTTTTGTAGGATTTTGTTATTGATAGATTTAACACTGATGTTTTGTAGATTTTGTTATTGATAGATTTAAAACTGATGAAGTGTTGTAGATTTTGTTATTGATAGATTTAAAACTGATGAAGTGTTGTAGATTTTGTTAATGATAGATTTAACACTGATGATGTTTTGTAGATTTTGTTATTGATAGATTTAACACTGATGAAGTGTTGTAGATTTTGTTATTGATAGATTTAACACTGATGAAGTTTTGTAGATCTTGTTATTTATAGATTTAACACTGATGAAGTGTTGTAGATTTTGTTATTGATAGATTTAACACTGATGAAGTGTTGTAGATTTTGTTATTGATAGATTTAACACTGATGAAGTGTTGTAGATTTTGTTATTAATAGATTTAACACTGATGAAGTGTTGTAGATTTTGTTATTGATAGATTTAACACTGATGAAGTGTTGTAGATTTTGTTATTGATAGATTTAAAACTGATGAAGTGTTGTAGATTTTGTTATTGATAGATTTAACACTGATGATGTTTTGTAGATTTTGTTATTGATAGATTTAACACTGATGAAGTGTTGTAGATTTTGTTATTGATAGATTTAAAACTGATGAAGTGTTGTAGATTTTGTTATTGATAGATTTAACACTGATGAAGTGTTGTAGATTTTGTTATTGATAGATTTAAAACTGATGAAGTGTTGTAGATTTTGTTATTGATAGATTTAACACTGATGATGTTTTGTAGATTTTGTTATTGATAGATTTAACACTGATGAAGTTTTGTAGGATTTTGTTATTGATAGATTTAACACTGATGAAGTGTTGTAGATTTTGTTATTGATAGATTTAACACTGATGATGTTTTGTAGATTTTGTTATTGATAGATTTAACACTGATGAAGTGTTGTAGATTTTGTTATTGATAGATTTAAAACTGATGAAGTGTTGTAGATTTTGTTATTGATAGATTTAACACTGATGAAGTGTTGTAGATTTTGTTATTGATAGATTTAAAACTGATGAAGTGTTGTAGATTTTGTTATTGATAGATTTAACACTGATGATGTTTTGTAGATTTTGTTATTGATAGATTTAACACTGATGAAGTTTTGTAGGATTTTGTTATTGATAGATTTAACACTGATGAAGTGTTGTAGATTTTGTTATTGATAGATTTAAAACTGATGAAGTGTTGTAGATTTTGTTATTGATAGATTTAACACTGATGATGTTTTGTAGATTTTGTTATTGATAGATTTAACACTGATGAAGTGTTGTAGATTTTGTTATTGATAGATTTAACACTGATGATGTTTTGTAGATTTTGTTATTGATAGATTTAACACTGATGATGTTTTGTAGATTTTGTTATTGATAGATTTAACACTGATGAAGTTTTGTAGGATTTTGTTATTGATAGATTTAACACTGATGAAGTGTTGTAGATTTTGTTATTGATAGATTTAACACTGATGAAGTGTTGTAGATTTTGTTATTGATAGATTTAAAACTGATGAAGTGTTGTAGATTTTGTTATTGATAGATTTAACACTGATGATGTTTTGTAGATTTTGTTATTGATAGATTTAACACTGATGAAGTTTTGTAGGATTTTGTTATTGATAGATTTAACACTGATGAAGTTTTGTAGGATTTTGTTATTGATAGATTTAACACTGATGAAGTTTTGTAGGATTTTGTTATTGATAGATTTAACACTGATGATGTTTTGTAGATTTTGTTATTGATAGATTTAACACTGATGAAGTTTTGTAGGATTTTGTTATTGATAGATTTAACACTGATGAAGTGTTGTAGATTTTGTTATTGATAGATTTAACACTGATGAAGTGTTGTAGATTTTGTTATTGATAGATTTAAAACTGATGAAGTGTTGTAGATTTTGTTATTGATAGATTTAACACTGATGATGTTTTGTAGATTTTGTTATTGATAGATTTAACACTGATGAAGTTTTGTAGGATTTTGTTATTGATAGATTTAACACTGATGAAGTTTTGTAGGATTTTGTTATTGATAGATTTAACACTGATTATGTTTTGTAGATTTTGTTATTGATAGATTTAACACTGATGAAGTGTTGTAGATTTTGTTATTGATAGATTTAAAACTGATGAAGTGTTGTAGATTTTGTTATTGATAGATTTAACACTGATGATGTTTTGTAGATTTTGTTATTGATAGATTTAACACTGATGAAGTTTTGTAGGATTTTGTTATTGATAGATTTAACACTGATGTTTTGTAGATTTTGTTATTGATAGATTTAAAACTGATGAAGTGTTGTAGATTTTGTTATTGATAGATTTAAAACTGATGAAGTGTTGTAGATTTTGTTAATGATAGATTTAACACTGATGATGTTTTGTAGATTTTGTTATTGATAGATTTAACACTGATGAAGTTTTGTAGGATTTTGTTATTGATAGATTTAACACTGATGAAGTTTTGTAGGATTTTGTTATTGATAGATTTAACACTGATGATGTTTTGTAGATTTTGTTATTGATAGATTTAACACTGATGATGTTTTGTAGATTTTGTTATTGATAGATTTAACACTGATGAAGTTTTGTAGGATTTTGTTATTGATAGATTTAACACTGATGTTTTGTAGATTTTGTTATTGATAGATTTAAAACTGATGAAGTTTTGTAGATTTTGTTATTGATAGATTTAACACTGATGAAGTGTTGTAGATTTTGTTATTGATAGATTTAAAACTGATGATGTTTTGTAGATTTTGTTATTGATAGATTTAACACTGATGAAGTTTTGTAGGATTTTGTTATTGATAGATTTAAAACTGATGAAGTTTTGTAGATTTTGTTATTGATAGATTTAACACTGATGAAGTGTTGTAGATTTTGTTATTGATAGATTTAACACTGATGAAGTGTTGTAGATTTTGTTATTGATAGATTTAAAACTGATGAAGTGTTGTAGATTTTGTTATTGATAGATTTAACACTGATGAAGTGTTGTAGATTTTGTTATTGATAGATTTAACACTGATGAAGTGTTGTAGATTTTGTTATTGATAGATTTAACACTGATGAAGTGTTGTAGATTTTGTTATTGATAGATTTAAAACTGATGAAGTGTTGTAGATTTTGTTATTGATAGATTTAACACTGATGTTTTGTAGATTTTGTTATTGATAGATTTAACACTGATGAAGTTTTGTAGGATTTTGTTATTGATAGATTTAACACTGATGAAGTTTTGTAGGATTTTGTTATTGATAGATTTAACACTGATGATGTTTTGTAGATTTTGTTATTGATAGATTTAACACTGATGAAGTTTTGTAGGATTTTGTTATTGATAGATTTAACACTGATGATGTTTTGTAGATTTTGTTATTGATAGATTTAACACTGATGAAGTGTTGTAGATTTTGTTATTGATAGATTTAAAACTGATGAAGTGTTGTAGATTTTGTTATTGATAGATTTAACACTGATGATGTTTTGTAGATTTTGTTATTGATAGATTTAACACTGATGATGTTTTGTAGATTTTGTAATTGATAGATTTAACACTGATGAAGTTTTGTAGATTTTGTTATTGATAGATTTAACACTGATGATGATTTGTAGATTTTGTTATTGATAGATTTAACACTGATGAAGTTTTGTACATTTTGTTATTGATAGATTTAACACTGGTGAAGTTTTGTAGATTTTTGTGATTGATAGATTTGACACTGATGAAGTTTTGTAGATTTCGTTATTGATAGATTTAACACTGATGAAGTTTTGGAGCGATGGACTGACTGGTGGTTTTCTTACATTTTTGACTCGAGTGCCGAGGTCCTGGATGAAGACTTTACGGAGGTTGTTGAGCATCAGCAGCTCTTTGGCCTGTTGGATGAAACACAAACGGTCAGCTGATCTCAGATATGTCACTGCTACAGATAAGAAATGATGAATGTAAAAACAATAATTCAGGTACCACTGTCTCCTCCAGACCCTTCAGGTCCTCTTTGGCTTGTTCTCTCTTCTCATTCAGGAACCTGAAACACACAAACGGAGTCAGAGTTTAATAAAACAACCTGAGTGATTGAATTTTGAGTTTGTGTAAAAAGAGGTGCCTGTTGAGTCTATGGTGAACAGGATAAACTTACAGCAGTTTCTGTAGTTTCTGGTCTTTGTTTTGATCCTCAGCCTTCAGTTTGTCAAAATCAGACTGAAGCTTCCTGTTCTCCAGTTGCAGAGCCTGATTCACACTAAAATAACACACACAACACATTTATTCATATTCCATTACTGCCAGCGCATTCGTACAGCTAGAGCCTCAAAAAAGGTCCCATATCATGTTCATTTTCAGGGTCGTACTTTTTTGTTTCTACTAAAACATGTTTACATGGTTCAAACTGTATAAAGGTCTATATATGACAGATTAGTGACATCATGTATTTAAAACTGTATAATGGTCTATATATGACAGATTAGTGACATCATGTGGTTCAAACTGTATAATGGTCTATATAAAACAGATTAGTGACATCATGTGTTTAAAACTGTATAACGGTCTATATATGACAGATTAGTGACATGTGTTTAAAACTGTATAATGGTCTATATATGACAGATTAGTGACATCATGTGTTTAAAACTGTATAATGGTCTATATATGACAGATTCGTGACATCATGTGTTTAAAACTGTATAAAGGTCTATATAAAACAGATTAGTGACATCATAAATAGACAGAAATCATGAGGGCTTGTTTCAAAGGCATAGTTTCTGAATACAGGCTGTGTATTTTTCCGGTCATTGAGTGTTTCGATAATTTCATAGTATTTGAATGAATGAATGACTTTATTAAGAATATATAAATAAAAAAAATGTATACAGTATACAGCGGGTAAAATAAGTATTGAACACGTCACCATTTTTGTCAGTAAATATATTTCCAAAGGTGCTATTGACATGAATTTTTCACCAGATGTTGGTAACAACCCAAGTAATCTATACATACAAAGAAATCAAAACAAATAAGTTCAGAAATTAAGTTATGTGTAATAATGTGAAATGACACAGGGAAAAAGTATTGAACACGCTTACTGATATTTATTTAATACTTTGTACAAAAGCCTTTGTTGGTAATGACAGCTTCAAGACGCCTCCTGTATGGAGAAACTAGTCATATGCATTGCTCAGGGGTGATTTTGGCCCATTCTTCCACACAAACAGTCTTCAAATCTTGAAGGTTTCGTGGGCCTCTTCTATGAACTCTGATCTTCAGTTCTTTCCATAGATTTTCAATTAGATTCAAGTCAGGTGATTGGCTGGGCCATTCTAGCAGCTTTATTTTCTTTCTCTGAAACCAATTGAGAGTTTCCTTGGCTGTGTGTTTGGGATCATTGTCTTGCTGAAATGTCCACCCTCGTTTCATCTTCATCATCCTGGTAGATGGCAGCAGATTTTTATCAAGAATGTCTCGGTACATTTTTCCATTCATCCTTCCTTCAATTATGTGAAGTTTGCCAGTACCGTATGCTGAAAAGCAGCCCCACACCATGATGTTCCCACCTCCAAACTTCACTGTTGGTATGGTGTTTTTAGGGTGATGTGCAGTGCCATTTGTCCTCCAAACATGGTGTGTTTTATGGCATCCAAAGAGTTAAACTTTGCTCTCATCTGACCAGACTATATTCTCCCAGTATTTCACAGGCTTGTCCAAATGTTGTGCAGCAAACTTTAAACGAGCTTCAACATGCTTTTTCTTCAGCAATGGAGTCTTGCGTGGTGAGCGTGCATACAGGCCATGGCGGTTGAGTGCATTACTTATTGATTTCTTTGAAACAATTGTACCTGCTAATTCCAGGTCTTTCTGAAGCTCTCCACAAGTGGTCCTTGGCTCTTGGACAACTCTTCTGATAATTCTTTCACTCCTCTGTCAGAAATCTTGCAAGGAGCACCTGGTCGTGGCCAGTTTATGGTGAAATGATGTTCTTTCCACTTCCGGATTATGGCCCCAACAGTGCTCACTAGAACATTCAGAAGTTTAGAAATGCGGCTGTAACCAATGTCATCAGTATGTTTTGCAACAATATGGTTGCGAAGGTCTTGAGAGAGCTCTTTGCTTTTACCCATCACGAGATGTTTCTTGTGTGACACCTTGGTAATAAGACACCTTTTTATAGGCCATCAGTTGGGACTGAACCAGCTGATATTAATTTGCACTGACAAGGGGCCGGATTGCTTTCTAATTACTGATAGATTTCAGCTGTTGTCTTGGCTTTCCATGCCTTTTTGCACCTCCCTTTCTTCATGTGTTCAATACTTTTTCCCTGTGTCATTTCACATTACTACACATAACTTAATTTCTGAACTTATTTGTTTTGGTTTCTTTGTATGTATAGATTACTTGGGTTGTTACCAACATCTGGTGAACATTTCATGTCAATAGCGCCTTTGGAAATATATTTACTGAGAAAAATGGTGACGTGTTCAATACTTATTTTACCCGCTGTATATCACTTAAACCTGCTTTATAATATAAAAGACAAGCAAATCTCACTTTTGGGACCTTTAAAAGTTATCAGAATTAAAAATGTGAGTAAAATTAAGAATCACTATCGTCAACAGAAAAACTAAATCATAATGATGAGCCTAATGCTCCCACACACGTTCGCTCCATTAATAAAGAGATAACAATTATTTAACAATTAATAATGATCAAAACAACAGTCACTGTCATATTTGATATGATCAATAGTGATCATCAGTAACTGATTGCTTATTATAATCAATAACATACTCTTTGAGTTGGTCGACGTCTCTCTGCTTTTGCTCGATCTCGTCTCGGAGGCGACTCAGTTGTTTGTGATGAACTTCTCGGTGGTTCTCCATCTGTTCCTCCAAAGTTCTCTACAGAACACACAGCAGGAACTCACTTCATTTACCTACAGCAGAAACACTTCAGTTCATTAACTCGCTTCATTTACCTACAGCAGGAACCCTTCACTTCTCTAACTCACTTCATTTACCTACAACAGGAACACTTCACTTCTCGAATTCACTTAATTTACCTACAACAGGAACCCTTCAGTTCTCTAACTCACTTCATTTACCTACAGCAGGAACCCTTCAGTTCTCTAACTCACTTCATTTACCTGTGGCGGTACTGAGTTCCCCAGACTTTAGTTGTTCAGTCAGAAGACTGAAAAACAGTTCCCATCCACATAATAATATAAAATAAAATGCCTTCTTAATAATAATAATGAACAAATGCCTCTATATTAACAAACAATTAAGGAAACTGAAATATTGGTTTGTGTTTTTCCTTTTACCCTCCTTTAAAGTTTTCCCAAATAAAATACACTAAAAGAAATGGGTATAAAGGGTTTCATTGAAAATCAACAAATGAATAGAATACAAAAATACAGCCTGCAGGCGTTAGGCTATTGTAAGGCAAGCCAGATCGTTGCACAAATAGTACCTAAACGTCCCAGTGCAGGTAACCCAATTGGTTGGCACTTAACTTGTTTCCCCAACTAGGAGTCAACACTCTCAACAAACAAAACACAAAGATCACAGAATCCCAAAAGGGCCCAAAACAGACCAGAGTTTCTGGTAAAGCTGATAATACATGTTGCATTGAGTGAAGGAGAGATCAGAATGACACTGGGTGTGCAATTTCCCTCCTCTTTTAAGCCCTACAGAAAGGTCGTCATTACACCCTGATTGGCCAAGAGGGGAATGCACCAAGCTGCTCTCAACTATCATTTAAGAGCCAGTCCCCACACCCTGCGCAACAGGTGAACTGAATAACCCTCTAATCACTCAGCAACTCAACCAAAAAAACACCAGGGAAAAGGGAAACAACAGCAAGCACCAGAGAATTGGCAGCTGCCACAACCTACAGCAGGAACCCTTCAGTTCTCTAACTCACTTCATTTACCTACAGCAGAAAAACTTCAGTTCTCTAACTCACTTCATTTACCTACAGCAGAAACACTTCAGTTCATTAACTCACTTCATTTACCTACAGCAGGAACCCTTCACTTAATTAACTCACTTCATTTACCTACAGCAGAAACACTTCAGTTCATTAACTCACTTCATTTACCTACAGCAGGAACCCTTCACTTAATTAACTCACTTCATTTACCTACAGCAGAAACACTTCAGTTCATTAACTCACTTCATTTACCTACAGCAGGAACCCTTCACTTAATTAACTCACTTCATTTACCTACAGCAGGAACCCTTCACTTCTCTAACTCACTTTATTTACCTACAACAGGAACACTTCACTTCTCGAATTCACTTAATTTACCTACAGCAGGAACCCTTCAGTTCTCTAACTCACTTAATTTACCTACAGCAGGAACCCTTCAGTTCTCTAACTCACTTCATTTACCTACAGCAGGAACCCTTCAGTTCTCTAACTCACTTCATTTACCTACAGCAGGAACCCTTCAGTTCTCTAACTCACTTCATTTACCTACAGCAGAAACACTTCAGTTCTCTAACTCACTTCATTTACCTACAGCAGAAACACTTCAGTTCTCTAACTCACTTCATT